>NW_005842310.1:479635-480257 GCF_000455745.1 Alligator sinensis
AGCCGCCACTGCAGGTCGCCGGTCTTCTTGGCGGTGGGCACCTTATACAGCGTGCGCCACGCTGGGGTCCCGGGCCATGCCAGGCCCCGGTGCCACGCGGTGTCAGGGCGGCCGGCCAGCACCTGGGCATGCCGGGTGAGCAACACCCACAAGTAGAGGCCCTTGCGGGGCAAGGTGCCAAAAGGGCAGCCCGTATTGCTGCTGGGGGGCACCGGGAGCCTGAGCAGCATGTTGGGCCACTCGGCCAGCTCGCCGGGTACTGCTGGGATGACAGGCAGCGGTGGGAAGGCGTCGTGCACGGCAGCCAGGGAGGGGAGGGTCCAGCGAGCCTGGAGATGGACTTCCAGGGCGGTCGCTGCTTCCGTCGGGAGGGCGCCCCTGGTGGTCCGCAGAAGTTGGCCCGCGGTGCGGACGGAGCGCAGTGCCAGCCAGGCAGCCAGGGCTTCGGGGGACAGCCACGCCGACCGAGCAGGGTCCAGGAGGTGCTCCAGGTGGGTGGTGCGCGCCTCGATGAGGGATGCCAGGAGGCTGGCGGAGGCCAGGCTCAGTGCGACACGCTGCAGGGCCGGGTTGTAGACCAGGGGCTCCCGAAGCAGGGGCGGGAACCGCAGGCGCGCGGCCC
>NW_005842310.1:480632-481592 GCF_000455745.1 Alligator sinensis
GTCCCGGAGGCAGCGTGCCGGCCCACGTCCCCAGCAGGAAGGCGTCGCTCTTGCCCCAGTTGATGCAGGCTGAGGCGGCAAGCTCGTAGGCGCGTTGGCAGTCCACCAGGGCACGCAAGTCCTCCTGGCTGCCCAGGAAGACGGTCAAGTCGTCCACGTATGCCGTCAGCCGGAGCGGGGGGCCAGTGGCGGGGCCCAGCACCGGTGGTAGGGCGAGGCCGGTCAGGTGACGTCGCAGAGCGTGCAGCAGCGGTTTGACAGCCAGGGCGTACAGCATGCCCGACAGGGGGCAGCCCTGGTGTATGCCGCGATGCACAGGGAACGGGGAGCACAGCGCACCATTCACCTTGAGCAGGCAGGAGGCATTGTGGTACAGGACCCGGAGCACCACAGTGAAGAGTAGCCCGCAGCCAAGAGCAGGTACCGGTGGTCGACATGGTCAAAGGCCTTCTCCTGGTCCAGGGAGACCACGCCAATGTCCAGGCCAAAAAGCTCCGCAGCCATGAGCAGGTCATGCAGCAGAAACAAGTTGTCCTGGATGGTCCTGCTTGGCACACAGTAGCTCTGCTCGGGACCGATGACGGAGGCCATGCGGTACGGAGACGGTTCGCCAGCGCCTTGGCCAGGATCTTGTAGTCGGCACACAGGAGGGAGATGGGCCACCAGTTCCTCAGGCAGCCGAGGTCCCCCTTCTTGGGCAGCAAGGTGAGCACTGCCCAGCGACAGCTGGTCAGCAGAGTCCCGTCGGTGAGGCTATCACGGAAGACATGGAGGAGGCTGGGCCCGAGGAGGGGCCAGAAGGCTCTGTAAAATTCCACTGGCAGGCCGTCCAGTCCCGGGGCCCTGCCCGAGGCGAGCCCCCCCACCGCGGCCTCCAGCTTCGCCAGGGAGAGTTCGCGCTCCAGGGCCTCGGCCTGCGAAGTGCCCAGGCGTGGCAGGGCCCGGTGGCGCCCCTGGCGG
>NW_005842310.1:481768-482158 GCF_000455745.1 Alligator sinensis
GGTGGTCCGGTGTCTTTGCTGCGGCCCGCCACCTCTCCAGGCTGAAGAAGAAGCCAGTCGGGGCGTCGGCCTCTGCCAGCTCCTGGCAGCGGGCCCGGACCCACGCGCCACGGGCCACGCCCTCTGCCAGCTCTCGCAGGCATTTCTTGCAGGAGCGGAGGCTCTTGAGGAGTGCCGCGTCGTTGCCCGCGCGGAGCAGGGCCGCCTCAAACTCTGCCACGTCCTCCTCCAGCTTCTGGGTGCGGCGGCGGAGCTTGCTCACCGCCAGCTGGCTGTACTGCTGGCAGAACACCCGGATCTGGACCTTCCCCACGTCCCACCACAGGCACCAGGAGGGGCAGTCTGCTCGCGCCCCCTCCCAGCTCCTCCAGAGGTGGGCGAAGCAGTCCC
>NW_005842310.1:483047-483589 GCF_000455745.1 Alligator sinensis
CCCGGGTCACCAGCTTCTCGAGCTGGAAGGCATGCTGACGTGTGCCCAGGTCCTGGCACATAAGTCTCGCTGGGGCGCTAGCAGCGCGGACAAACTGCGCGGGGTCCGGGCACCATTGCCGGATACTCTCAGCCACATTCCTCTGGCCCTTGGTCTGGTCCAAGAGGTTGAGGAGACCTCCATAGCTGGGGGCCACCCAGGGGGGTTTCTCCAGCAGGAGGTGGATACTGCCGACCGAGAACCGGCGGGGCTGTACCCTGGGAGGGGACTTCCCGGTGAGACCGGTGAAAGTGCCCTCAATAGCCAGGCTCCCTAGCAGGCCCCCCTCTCTCTCTATCTGGGTCAAGGAACATCTCAGGGAGATCGATCCCCATCCGCTTTGGGGGGCAGATGTTGTCCTGCTCCCAGGGCCGCTTGTGGCGCTCAGAGGTCAGGCACTCTATCTCCTCCTCCTCATCAGCCCCGGCAGGCAGGGGAGCGGGCAGTGGGGTGGCAAGACCCTCCGCTGTCTCTCCTGCCTGCCGCTGCTCGGGAGGCCGGCC
>NW_005842310.1:484812-498673 GCF_000455745.1 Alligator sinensis
CAAAGTGCCTTGGCTGCTGGCAGGCATCCTGGCAGGAGAGGGTTAACTCCCTTCCGGGAGGGAGGGGGGAAAAAAAAAGCCTCAGGCTGACGCCAGAGACTGGGACTGGGAGGGGGCTGAAAATGCCCCAAAATTGGCCTGAGAGGGGGCAAAGCAACCATGTAGGGGCTCAGGGCAAGCCTCAAGGCAGGAGGAGATGGCAGGGACCAAGGTAAGGGGCCCTGGGGGAGGCAGGCGGCAGGAATCACAGGGAGAACTCAGGTGGGGTGGGGGAGGGGCAGAGGCAAAGGAGGCTGCCAGAGCCCAGGGGAAAAACGCTCAGAAAGCAGGGGGAAGGGGCAGGGAGGGGGTCCCCAAGGACAGGGTGGGGAGAGGCAAGGTGGGTAGAGGCAAGGTTTTTTGGGGGTGTGGGGACAGGGAAAGGGGGGCACGGAGTGCAGGGAATGTACAAAAGGCACTCAAGCTGCAGGAGCTCAGAAGGGCTTCACCTGTCGGCGGCCATCTTTATAGATAGATAGATAGATATTCGTGGTGTTTCATTTTAATCATGGAAAATATGGATTTTGGGTTACTTCTTTAAATCCGAAACGTAGGGATTTTTTTTAAAACAGCGAAAACCAGGATCCCTGCTGATGACAGAGGATGAAAATGGGCTTTTCTCAGTGCCCATAGAAGACATGACTGGGAGCAATGACATCAAGCTGCAACAGAGGAAATTTAGGTTGGAGAATAGGATGAACTACGAGGGTAGTCAAGCTTGGGAATGGCTACCTAGAGAAAGTGTGGCATCTCCATTCTTGGATGTTTTCAAGATAAGGTTGGACAGACACTTAGTTGGGGGACTGTCAGATGACCACTTAGGCTGTGTTCAGATGTGTGTGGACATTTGGTTCCCTGGGGACAACTAGTGGCAGTGCACCTTGTGCTGCTTCTTGTTGTCCCTGGGGAACACCTATGCCACGTGTGCTCTGGTGCACTGCAAGTTACCCTGGGTGGGTAGGGGAGGCTGGGACCAGCACTGGGCTGGCCCCAGCAGCCTTACCTGGAGCCCTGGGGGCCTCAAAGGGCTGCAGCTACATCAGACCCTAGCCAGCAGAAGAGTGCAGCTCCAGCCAGCCAGATTCTGACTATGGGCAGTGCACACTGCTGCCATATGCACCCCTCAATTTTTGCCATGTGTTTTTGACCCTCCGCACTGCTCCCTTGAAGTGCAGAGAACAACGGAACATGTAGTATGAGGCGCCGCAGATGTGTCTGTCAAGCCACATACTGCATGGCCATGCTCATCTGGATGCAGCCTTAGATGGTTAAGTCAGAGATGATCCTACCTTGAGCAGAGGGTTGGGCTGGGTCACCTTGTGAGGTCCCTTCTAACCCTACCTTCCTTTCCTACCAGCAATATAAATTAAGGAAATGAACATGAGACTATAAAACAATGAAGAAGAAACCTTTGCAGAACCTGTCAGCCAGGAAAATAAAAATACTCTCAGTCATTCACACTTTACAATGTTGTAGAGTATGAACCTGATGGCTGACATTCACTTAACAAATTAACAGATCAATTCAATATTTAATAATAGCCACTGAATGGCCTGATTTTTCACAGGGTTTGAGCTCATAGTCCCTCATTAAAGTTTGATTGCAATTGTAGGTGTTTTGAAAGTAAAGCTACCTATACTGATGCCTAGATACAGATTTTACTCCTTAATGTTAGGCATCCAGAACTTGAAAATAGTGACATTAGCCACTAGAATATTTATTAACTATTTGTTAAAAAGGCCATTGAACAACTAGTAGAAAGAAGCTCCTAGGATCCTGATGCTTTTTAAACACCATTTTATTCCCTTGTCTCAGCTGCCTGCAGTGGGTTTGTTCAGGATTGAGAGAGTGGTCAGGGTAAAAAAGTAAGAAAGGTTTATTTATATAAGAAATACATAATTATGAAAATCTTAACAACACAACAAAGACAGACAGTAAATCTCTGAGTTGGCAACTTATTGGCAGTCCCCTTTTATGCCTGGTATACAACAAGCCTCTTGAAATCCAGCAAAGTCAGGCGTCTCCAATTTATGCTGTCCAAAGGGGTACTGGGAAGGACCCTGGTAATCAGTCTTTGAGTTTCTCAGGACTTACTGCTCCGTTGATTCCAGGTCTGCAGCTTCACTTTCACAATGATAGCTTCTTTTACCAAGCCACTTTCCTTCAGCTGATTTCTGGATGCGCCAGCAAATTAATAGATTTTTTTGAGCTACCTGTTGGCTTGCAGCCAATTATAGTTCTGTACTACAAAGTTTCTTTATATGACTAACCAATATCAGTACAAGCCTTTGCATTTCTTTATATGAATAATTTTATCTGCGTCATCGCTAATGAAGTTGGCTTTAAGCTATAGCAAGATGCATTAGCAAAATACAGGAAATGGTTAACCACAACGGCTTCTTTTTATACTCTTTCTTCTAGATATAAGCATTCCGCAATACATAGATAGGCAGCAGAAAACCAGGTTTAACCCTCAGAAAGCCGGTTTAGCTGTCACAGGATGCCTCAGCAAGCACCTTTTTAAGCTATTTTTTGTCAAGAGACATGACCAAGTCACTGCCACATTCCCTCTCTTGTCACCTCTGGCCATACATCATTTCTCACAGCCAGTGCTACACCTATATTATTGTGGTTTTCCCCTAAAGTATCTAAATAGTCTTTTCAGGGTTTTCTAGAGACCAAATTATTATTATTTAGTATTATTTAACATTAATTCTTTGTCAGTCGCATCACCCCATAGCATACTGCAACTCACCAGTCTTCAATGTTTCTGGTGCTTAGGACATGTTTTATTTAGATATTAGTAAGCATTACCATGTGAATGCTCAGAAATCTTTCTCATTTATAATAATGCTTACTACAATCTAAAAAAACATATTTTAAGTGTAACATGTGACACGGCCTTATGTTGCCTGACAAATTTGTAAAAAATATGCGTTAACATCTCTTTGTCCCCCCATTTCCCCCCCCCCCCCAAAAAAACCCCCAAACATCACAGGGCAAGATGAGACTGAGTTCTAGACCGTGTTCCAATTAATGTTTCAGTTTATATATAGTTTTATTTTGTTTATATATAGTGTATAGTTGATTTAATTTTGCTCTTTGGATGTCATAGAGAACTAAAATAAAGCACCAAATATATTTTTTATTTAAAAAAAATCAATTTTGAATGGTTAAAAGAGGAACTGAAAAGAGCAAGTGCAAGCCCTTCCCTTGTCATTAGTTCTTGAATGTATTTTATCTTTTAAGTGTTTGTTGTTTTTTATGTTACTTTTTCTTTTTAATTTCTAGTCTTAACTGGGATTTTAGAAAATGCATCATGTTTTCCTAAACTTTTAATGTTTTATGTATACTATTTACCATAAACAAGACCCTAGACATGAGACTAAAGATCCCATGATTTCTTCTGAATTAAATAAAGCACACTGAAGATTAAAACAATCAATAAACAAACATACCCCTCCCCAGCACAATAGTTTATAATCATATATATTTTAACACTATATAGGTGAGGTGATGAAGATAACTGATTTCAGACAAAGAGGTATCAATTTGAAAAAAGATTCAAAAAAGAAAAATTTTTAAATTGCATTGACATGATTTACTCACGTTAACTTAGGGCTCAGAAAGAAGTGACATTTTTCATGCAATCTGAACTCTAAGAGTGCTCTACAGCCATGGCATAACACACATGCACAGCTGCAGATAACTTTTACAATGGTTGATCATGTGAAAAATTAACCCTTGTTAAATCAGATAGTAAATGAAAGCCCTCTAAATTAGACCATCTTAGGGAACTTCTGTACAGTTTCCTGTGATGGTCAAGTGTCATACCCCTGGTCTGCCACAGGATGGAGTCAAAGAGTTCATGAAGACTCATCCAGCCAGCTGGCTGTCTCCATGAAGGTGTGGGGAGTGATGAAGCCAGCAATCAGTGTTGAGGGGTGGGTCCCTGGCTTCCTAGGGAGACAGTCCCCAGTGCCTGCTTGCACCAGCTTTGGAAGCATTGAACCCTGCCAGGTATCTCCCCGCCCCATACTAACAGCCAGCCAGGGTCAGCACCCCTTGCTGCCTGGCCTCTCTCAGTGCATGGACGCACTGAGCCCTCATGCACAGGAGCCACACATGTGCTAGGTTTCAATAATGCTGTAATTTTAAGCACTTCATGTAAAGCACAGAAAGTTATAGTGTGATGAAGGTGCCCTTTATAACTTCTGTAAGCAATCATAGTAAGCAGAAAGCTCATATTTACTTACATGGGTTTAAAACTATAGTATTGCACAATATTCCCATGGAACCCTAGAGCCTCTTTGACTAAGCATTAGATTTGAATTTTGAAACATTTACAAAGCTTGCATAAGTTTTAAATCCTACTAAGATATAAAGGAGAAGGATATGGCAGTGTGATTCCCCCTTGGATGAACTTGAAATTCAAAGTGAACCTGCAAGGGTTGAAATGCTTCTAACCCTTGTAATGTATCATTCATGAATTCTGTTCATGAACTAAACCCTGAAGAATTTGGAAATATTTACAAATAGTGCATTGTTGAGCTGAATATTAAAATTCAGGATCCACTCAGCTAAAACTGTTGACTAGGCTATTGTCATATCAGGTCCTATAAATGACTTACCTCTCATGTCAACCTACATCACTTGTTTAATTAAAAAAAAAATCACTTTCTGCTTTTTTTCCAAGCATTAGTAAAAAGGTGGAAGGAGTTCCTATACCATCCACAAAATTATCTAAACTATCTTATTATTCTACTTCAAATCCCTTACAGCCTCTTTTTCCATAATTTGATTGTGAGAGGGAAGGACACCTTAACACTTGGACCACCTGTGTGCTGAGACCACTACTGACCAATATTGCCTCTTGTCCTCCTCTCTCTGTTTGCATCCATCCATTGTCTTTTTACACTCTTTGAGACAGTGGTCAATTTTTTTTTTCTTTTCTTTTCTTTCTTATTTCTTTGGGAGGGAGGAGGAAGGGGAGGTTTGTATTTCTTATAAACCAGTGTAGTTCTAGAGAGTTCTAGAAATTCTCATAATAAATATTTGTAATAAGTTAATAATTAAAGTGGAAGAATAGTGAAAAGGAAATGGTCTCAAACTATTAATTCACAATTTAAAACAAATTTCTTTTATATTTATATCTATTGCATTCACTTTCTGTAAATAAGTAAAAAGCATGGTTTATTGGAGAAAGTGTGAATTGCTCCCTATTTTATGAAAACTAAATATTAAAGTTCTTATTTAACCCACAATCACTTGACAGTCAAAATGGAAGTTTCTATCTTTACATCGTTCAGTACCAAGTCATGATACTTGTAGTTACATTTTTCATGCAATTCATGCAATTTAACAGATAAAAATACCATATTATTTGAGACACTAAAACCAATAAAGAGTAAATTTTAGTATTCAGAATGAACAGTTTCTGATTGTTCTATATGCTAAAAGGTATTAAGTGAAGAAATTCAGAAATAATTTAGAACTATGAATATTTTGGGGGAACTTCATATATCATTAACAGTAAAAAGGGAATTTTAATTTAAAAATAATTAAAAACGATTTCCCTCATTCCCATTAACAATAAAACAGCATGAAAAACCTTTTATTCATTTAAAGGCTCTCTTTTTACAGTTTTTTACAAAAGAAATAGAAGAAATCAAAAGTTATATTTAGCTCATATCTTTTTTCTCAAGCTAATAAATCAGGTCAGATCTATTAGATAATTGCAGTTGGTTGTAATGGAAGTGGTATAATCTACTCTTCTTGAAGTTTTAAAATCTAAAACATTAGCAATTGTACTGAAGGGACAATCCTAAGCAAAGATGATGACGTGGTCCCTTAGGATTTGTTTCTGTCTGTTTTCTATGACCCTCATAATCCTTTGCACTCCATTAAACTATCAAGCATCAAAATACCTGTCCCTGACCCAAAAGAAAAGAAATGTGTGTGTGTGTGTGTGTGTGTGTGTGTACAGACCCCATATTTTATGAACCTCTATTTCATTATGCATGTTAGCTTAAACAGAAAGCAGGTTCTACCCAGTCCTAGTTTTAAAAGTGAAGTGTTGATTTTAAAAGGATACTATATGGAAGACAATGGAGAAATTGCTGTAAGAGATCATTCTAGACATGTGTTTTCTGTATTTACTAAATAGTATGAGGAGGCATCTACATTTTAATGAAATAAAGTTCAAGTTACATTTTTTACCTGTGATTTTTTAATAAAACTTCTTGTGTTCAGAGGCACCTGCTGTGTCCAAACTTTTTTCATTCCATGTCTATTTAAGATTTCAGAATTCTTTGAGCATTCAGTCTTTCTCTCTGGCCACCAGATCACATTCAATTCCACAGTCTGCTGAACATTTTTGGGATTGCTGTATTTGGCATTGTAATCCTTTTAAAATGTTGGCAGTGTCAAATATGTTCTTTCGGCCATCTGCAAATAGCGATCACTTTGTGAATTGGGAATATATTATACAGATTTACTCTTGTGAAATGCATTAGTTAAGGGGTTATACAGCTTAATTAATTATTTAAAACAAAAATTATGTTTGTTAGGATGTGTATTTCAAAACTAAATCAAATTTACTCTGGCACATACAAACACATAGGCAGAGTATGGACACCAGTGGATTTAAACAAGCAGGTGTAGAAATCTGTTCTGTTCTACACATAACCTTCCAGAACAAACATAATCCTTTGTTACTTTACAGCCTACCTCTTCCTTCACTGTAAAAGCAAGTCAGCAAAGGAAAAAAAAAACAAACTCTGTATGTGAATTATGTTATTGTAGGTCTATGAAGCAGAAAACACATTTGTATTCATGTGCTTGAAAGAGGTATTTTGCCATGTTAAAAAAAAAACAACAACCCATCTAGTGTTTCCTTATATAACCTACCTTTTGGGTTATCAGGAATTGTGTATCCTGTCAGGCAAGTTGGATGTTGTAAAGAGTTGTTTTTAAGAGAAAACTAACACTATCACTAACTTTTTATTAAACAGGACAAGTTATTTATGGCTAGTGACAATATCTGTTAGACACCTTGGGCCAAACTTTATTTTGTCTTTAATGTGCCTTAGTGCCTTTCAGACAATTTTAAGGTACCTAAGTCACTAAACACAATCCTATTCCACCCCATGCAATGATAACAGTCCCATTAAAGTATGTAGATTCTATATGACCTTTTAGGCTTAAAGAGCCCTCTCCACAATTCCTATTGGACTAATCATGTTCCACTGTGGGCACATCTACACATGCATGTATGCACCGTAGTTACTGTGCATTAAATTTATTACCTGTAATAATAGGTGCTTTCTTAATGCATGGTAACTGGTACTAGTACATGGTTGAGTAGAGCTCGCACATGCCTTTTTTGTGATGCTACTGCACAGTAGATGTTCTACTGTGCATTAGCACATTAGCATGGTTTTTGCAGTGATGGGCTACTGTGCAGTAGAATTAGTCTACTGCATATTTAGCATCCCGTGTAGATGCCCCCTGTATATATTAAAAAATGATCTAATAAAGCCATGTAATCATCTAAGTTGCCTTCTGCTCTGTTAAGATCCTGTTCTGTCTAGGAAAGTACACAAATTCTGTCACCCCTCTTTCCCCCAATCCATGAGTGAAAAGCATTGTGCACACCAGCTGCCGATAAGATACTTTTGTACTGCTGCCCAATCTTTTGTCCAAGAACCTAGTGGTTAAGGCAGTTGCCCAGGAAGTGGGAAACCATTAGTTCTAGGCCAACCAATCTCTACTTGATGGTATATGAACCCATGTTTTCTACTTTTCCCAAGACTCCATAGGCAGGGCTGACAAAAATCAGAAAATGTGAAACAGGATCTTTCTCCTGTGGAAGATCATGAAGATTGAGGCAGGTATCAATTCAGGCAAATGTGCTTTAGAGACTACATAGTTGCGGTTTCTAGAGTGCGATGTAAAACCTATGATCCCTATATATTATACTGGGTCAACTGGCCACCTTGAAGGGAAATATAAAATGCTGTGCATCAAGTAGGAAAGCATCTATAGCAAGGCATAAGGAAATGCTAGGAAAAAAAGTGTTTCTGAACCAAACATCTTCAGAGGTTAGAGACCTGACTCAGAACTATGCACTCTTTAGTCTTATAGGTGAGGTACAGGCATTCAAAAAGCCAGAGGCAGAATTGATCTAAATTACATGGTTTACTCTAAGAGCCCTAGCTTAGATTGAGCGTGAACAGAAAACACATTTGTCCTTTGGTGGTGGGAGGTAGACATTCGGGCTGCCTGTACTGGCTGAGGCCAGCAGGTTTAGGACACTCCTCCACATCTCCCAGTGGTCTCACTGGACTGCTGCATGCTGCAGAGTGCAGCCAAGAGTGGCTGGGCAGTCCCTATTTAGCTGCTCAGAAGGCACACCTCCCCCTGCTACCTCATCATCCATCAGTTACATACATGTGTCAGTTGCAGGCAGCCAGCAGAGGAGGTGTACTCACGCTGCAGCCCATTCAGGCTCTGGCTTCATGGGGATGCCCCTACTTGCAGCAGCATGGGGGTCCCTAGGCTTTGTTCAGGGTAGGAGTGTGGGGGTCCATCTCAGGCAGGACAGTGGCAGGAGGAGTGGAGCTCAGCAGTACACCTCACATTCCTGGGTCAGTGGGGTATAGAGTGTCCCTCCCCTGTCCTGGTTCCATCTGAGCCCCAAGACCCATTCACTGGAGTGGGTCTGGGAAGGACTTGAAGGACTCCCCCCACTGAAGCCAGCACTGAGTTCCCAGCTGAAGTCCTTTTCATCACAACCATGTCCCTGGGGAAGGCGGGGGCAAGCAGCCACAGGAAATTCCAATGCAGGAACAGGGGCAACAGCCCATGGAAGCCAGGTGAGCCCACACCAAGCCCCACCTGTCACTTGAGTGCCGATTGCTGCCATCTGGGCTGGCTTGGCTTGGCTCAGGTGGGCATATTTCCAGCATGACATCAGCAGCCTCACCAGATCCCCTCCTTTGACTTTAGTGATGGTGGCACCTGGGGATGTAGTGAATCAATGGAACTAAGGCCCCAGCTGAGGCCAAACACAGGCTCTGGGCAGCTGCTTGCCCCTTCCTGCCTTCTCCCAGAGATGCCATAGTACAGATGTAGGCAGCCACAGAGTTGAGGTCTTTATGGCATCTACATCCTTTTTTGGATCTGACTGTTCCATTGATTTTACCCTATATCACACACACACAGACTCTATATTAAGGAGGTATGACAATAAAAGGGGATCTTTCATATAAGGACTGCATGCATTCCATTTGTGTTGGCTCCAATAAATGGATAGTATCTACAGCATATTTGAAGGAATATTTTTAATTGTTTCAAAAGAGAGGGATAAAATAATGGAGTCAGTTAAGTTAAAAATTCTGAAGGTATATATGTCAGGTAGATGACATTTATGGTTTTCAATATCTTTAAAGTAATGGCATAGTGAAAGAGAGAGGTTAAGCAGCATTTAAAATCAGATTTCGCTTTCAGGGGTAGTTTAAGTGCTGAAATAGGAGTCAGGTGCCCAAATACTTTTTTTTGAATATGTCCTGTAGTGACTCTTTTTTTTTAATTCTTTTTCTACTATAGCAATCATGGCTTCTGCAAATATAAAGTACTTCAGCTAATTCCTATTGTGAAGAAACACAAAATAACCTGAAGTTAGAAGTTAAACCAAAGAGACTTAATGTTAATGTTCAGACAGATGTAACTTGTGGGTGCTGACAGGCATGCAAGTCCCTGCTTTACTCATGGTGCTTTGCATAAAGCAACATGAGTTAGAGAGACCCGCCCCTCCTGACACAACAGACTTTCATCTGTTTAATCAGGGAGAGGGGATAAAGCCTTCCTGCCTGTCCTGTGATCAGGGATGGGTTGATGCAGCCCTGACCCCCACTCCCAGCTCCTGTGTACTCTGCAGGAAGGGAGGAGAGAGGGAGGAGGGGAAGGGTAAGCTGCGGGCTCATGTTTGCCTGGCTTTAATTGAAGGAGGGGACCCATAAGGCTGGGGGGGGAGGGGCTCCAACCCACCCAGTCCCAATCCACATATGCCCCCTTTGAGTTTACCCTGATCAAACCCTGCCTGCACTTCCCTCCCTCTCCCTTCTGCTCCCTTGCTGCCTGCAGAATACACTGGAAGTGGGGTGATCGCACTGCCAAATTGACCCTAGGGAACAAAAGTTCCCTAAGGTGCTACACTTTGGAGTGTCTTAATATGATCTTTCATTAAATGAGGGTTAATTTGTCACATGATCAGCCACCTTTAAACTGTTCTGCAGCTATGCACTTTTGTAAAAGCATGACTATAGGGCACTTTCAGGAGGCCGACTGCATGACAAGTGTCACTTCTATCAGAGTCCTGAGAAAATTTTGCATTAGTTCTAGTCTTGCCTTTCTTAGGTGGGCTTCTAAACATTTATTGGTAGGTAGATTATTTTCCCTTAATACATGTCCATGACCTATTTTATAAAACTGCACCCTCACCAGAGTAGGTAGCTGATTTTCTTAAGTATATTGCAAATTTATTCTAAATGTTTAGGGGGAAACATTATCACATTTATATATATTTTGATTCTGCCAATGGGATTTCTAGAACCATAGTGCCTACTCTAATGCACAACAAAAGGAGTTCTTTGAGTAGTAAGGTCTCTTGGTACTAAAAATCTTAGCTTTGATCGCTAGTGATGTCTGTAATGTTTGTGTTATGAAGCCATGATTACACATGGTTGATTTTTCACTGTGAGCTACCAGGTGAGACTTAGGGGTGCACATTGGCCATTTGTCTAGCAACAGCAAAAGTAAGCATATAACTATTTTTAGCGGTGTGCATGAAAGGCCAGATTCAAGAGATTTAGGAACCTAAAGTGGGACCTAGGCATAATCTACATACCTATGTTCAGAACTATGATCCTGAAAACACCCTCTCAGTTTCCCCCTAAACTTAAACTCTATAGGTGTCTTTTTTGACATTATAGTTCTCTAACTGCCTAAAATTCTGTCTCTGTGAATGATCAGAAGTACCTCAGCCTTGCCAGAGTGTGGAGCTCAGTGCGTAGTTAATACAGAAGGTTGATCATGATCCAGAAACCAGGCATTTGTCTATCCATCTCTTCTGAGAGCTTGATTCTGGAGACATGTTCAGAATATGCCCAACACAGACCTGTAGGATCGGGCTTTGTACAAAATGCAAAAGTGTGACTGCTTTCTTTTAAAAGACTGGAAGAGGTGGATCCCCTCTTTTATCCAAATACTTTAGTATTAAAAGCAGTCACTGAGGTCAGAAAATAGATTGGCCCACATAGGAATATCTGAGTAAGATAAAACAATAAAGCAAATAATACAGCAAGTGACTATAGACTTCACATCTTTCTTTCTCTTCTCATTTGTAATGTACAGATTCATTGCTTTTTCTTAAGGAAATTGTAACCATAATATTGTAAAATATATGTTCCTGGAAAAGAAGAAACACGCAGGGCCAATAGTGTTGGCATGGTAACACACAAAAAGGGACTTTCAGAAGAACTCTATGCTAGCTCAACTGTTCCCATTGAATCTCCCTTTGAGATCAAGGGGAATAACATTAAGCTGATACTTTGCACTTTTGAGAATACTCCCTATTGTATCCTCCTCTAGATATATTTCTATACAGGAACCATAAGGTCTGAAAGATGTGAGATGAAGTAAAAGAGCTTTTATTTCAGGTTTTTTGGTTCCTTCCCCTGTGGATATGTTTTTTAAATGTAATTATTATGGTCCTAGACCTAATACACTTCTAAGATGTCTAAGTGGTTCTTACACTGCTTTTGGCTTCTAGTTACTAAACACAATCCTATTCCTTACTGTGCTGAAGACAGAAAAATATTAAGATGTTTAAATTCCTTAGATTATCACCTTGGCCTAAAGGATTTGAACCCCTATGTCTTATTTGCAAGGAAAGCACTTTAATCATGATTCAATGGGCTGGGGAAACTTAGGACATTTTGTATCCTAAGGCTAGGGACGGACATTACACATAAACCAGTTTAAGTAATCAGGAACTGGTTTAAACCTGTAACAGAACAGATGTTCAGTGCACATAAGCCAGTTTGAAAATGGGGGGAACCAGTTTGAATTAACCACACTGAATGTAGTATCATACTTAACTGATTTGGGTCAAACCAGTTTATGCAATGTCTGTCCCAGATTCCTTCCTGGTTTAACTTAAATCAGAGTCCCCCAGCATCCCAGATGCTTTGCATCCCTGGGAAGGGCTCTCTGCTCCCCAGCAGGGCTGTCCCCATCCCTGCACTCCCTAGCTGGAGCTCTGGCAGAGACTGCAGGCACAGCAGTGCCTGCCTGGCTTCCCCCTCCCTATCTCCCCTCCCCACCCTTCACACACCACTCCCTGCTCAAGCAGGGATTCCCCCTCTCCTCTCCCACAGAACAGACTATAGCCAGCATGTGGTATGCTAGCTAATTCTGAGAGGTGTCTGTGTAAGGCAGACAGGACAAAGGCAGACAGGATAGTGTCCGCTTAGGGCTTTTTGGAGCTAAACAACAGGTAGCTGGTAATGTCACTCTGTTCCTTCCTTGGAAAAAGTTGTTTAAGAAGAGCCTGAACTAATGAGAGAAGTTTTTGTTTTCTTGATGGGCTGATAAATGCTGTTATCAACTCCCTGTGTAACTCCCTGATATGTAACTAAATGCTCTGTAATTCCCTGCTGGTTTGCTTGCTGGTCAGGAGCAGTGAGGGTGTGGGGAGAACCCCTTCCTAATAAGAGCATCCTGCCAGGCCCTGGCCATGCCCCCTCATCTCAGAACTGTGGAAGGGAAGGGAGGGCTGCTCTAGTGCCCCGCCACCCCGGCTTCTAGCCTGAGTCACTGCAGGCATTTGCCTGGATTTCTTCAGTCTACAGGGGATATCTGTGTGCTTATAGACTGGTTCAGCCTAGCCAGGTTAGACTTACCTGCAAAGATTGAATCAATTCAGGCTCAGGCTTTTTGAAGCCCTACCCTAAGAGTTAGCCCACCTCTGGTTCTAGACCTGCTATATATGCATCTTATCCAATGACTATTTCTTAAAAAAGCAAAAAGAAGCACAGGAGGTGGGGGCAGGGACTGGAACCAAACTCCCTCTCCTGAATACTTTTTAGTGTGTTGTAATATTTTACATGCCAAGAAGGTATAAATAATTCAACTGGCAATTCAGAAAAGTTAGACTTGCTATCATGAGCAAAAGAGGAATCTGCAAACTGAGATTGTCCTGTCATTTTAACATGAAAATAAGACTATAAATAATAGTATTTGCCTAAATTTTATACTACTTTTAACTTGAATCTATCCGCAAAACAGTTCTGAAAGATAAGGAAAAAGTTATAAACTTTATTGACTTAAGTTGCAGCAGATAATTGAACACCGGAAGCTCTCCAGACAAGCTACATTGTCCCAGCTTTTCTTTATAAATATTTTATAAAACCGTACTTAGCAATATGGCTTTTAAAAATGGTTCTTCTAAAAAATTGAATTGCATCATCATATAAAATCAGTGTGAGGCATTGGGATACATTTCAAGCAGAGAGTTCTCCAGGAGTGCAAAATGAAGTAGTTAATCTGTAAAACTCTCTTAAACCATTTTATTAAAAAGGTCACAAGCACATAAGTATGATTTAAACATGCTTTTCTAACTCTTAAAAGAATTACTATTCTATAGGGGTTGATGCATTACATTCATGCATGGACATGATTTACAAAAGAGTGATGTCAAAGAAGGTATTAGAGAGTCGTCCACTCTAGCTCCATATGTACAGTTAAGCAGGAACAGCAG
>NW_005842310.1:498704-531907 GCF_000455745.1 Alligator sinensis
AGCCTTCTATTTAAAATGAGAAATGTTATAGTACAAAATTCAATTGAATTTAATAGGACAGAGCCCCAAAGTACCTAATAAAATAAAAGTACTTCTTCATACAAAGAGAATGAAAGTGTTTTGGGAGGCGGGTGGGTAGGGAGTGGCAAGGAGTTTAAAACTAAATTTAAAACCCAGTGGTCCATCCAAGAGTGAATGCCCTTAAAGCTGATGTAGACAGAATACATTAGGAATACATTTGGAAAAGGCTGATAGTATTTTAATTAATGGAACACACTTGCCATTTATTGTTGCTGAGATTAAGCAGGGTAATTGATCCAGCACAGGTGCATGTAACTGAAAGATATGCCAGAGATTGTGGATTTCACATGTAATTTACTTGGAATTTTGCAGATACCATGTATATTTAGTTAAGAGAAGTCTTCAGAAGGAACTGGGCACGTTTAAAGATTCAAGATAGCCTCCACTAGCTGAAATAAGGAAAGCAATAACATGACTGGAAAAATTATATAGCAAGGACTTGTGGTATGACCTGATATAAATCCCCTTGGCAGGTGGGCATAAGGGTGATGTTCTTTACTATTTCACTCTTAATTCATCTCAGGAATTTTAGAGATATAGTGAACATGATGTTGGAGGAATTTTCAGGACTAAGCTGTGTATCTTGTAAAACTAAGGAAGTATCAGTTAAGGTTAAATATACAAATATTACTAATTTCAAAACTCAAAAAAAAAATTAAGTCCCTGAATCACTATTAACAGAAAGAAACCACAGCTAGCCACCACGTGATGGCAGTGTAGAAGAAGGCTGGCAGGCCTTCCCACCTTTTAGTCCAAAAGCCTGGGGATTAGGGTACTTGCTAAGGGAATAGGAAACACAGGAAATTTAACCTACATTTCCCATTAAATCAAAGGCCATGGGCTAAGTAGGGCTAAGAGTACTCTGCACTTCTCTTGTTGAATTGTCCACTGGGCAACCCAGAGGGAAGATATATGGGTCTGGAAGCATGACAAGCTAGAAGCAGTAGACCTCAGTGAGATGGGCATTACCCAAGGAGAGAAAGGGCCTAGGTTCTGGCCCCTGAATCCAGTAGGAAGGAAGCTATCCCATTGCACTCTATTCATTTAGTCCCATAAACATTAAATGCAAAGACAACATTATAGGACATGTGGTATGCAGGCCATATAATTTGAACAACATTTCAGCTGAGGAAGGTATAGACTGAGCTCTCTCACATCCCAGGCATATAATTTAACCCCTAGGCTATTATACTAAGACAGTGGATAGGTGACAAAAATAGCCATGGCCAAATCTTGTCTGGGAGAGGTTCTTTGGTGACTGCCTTAGAGTTGTGAATTCCAGCTTTGGAGGATGAAACAGTGCTTTCTCAAAGTTAAGGATGGCAATATTTAGCTTCACTGGCTAGTCCAGATATGCAAGGGTGTGCACTTGCAGCAGCACACATTGCCTCAGTGTTCGCCCCTGCATGTGTGCTTCACTGTGGGACAAATTGTCCCACAATAGGCAAACTGCTGTTGCCCAGCTTCTCCTTGGTCTTCAGCCAGGGAGTGCTGGAGGCTGAGACCAACATCAGTGTTGGACCCAGAAGTCTTGCCTGGTGGCCTGGAGCAACAGGTGAGGCACAGGTGAGGCAGCACAGGTGAGACAGCACCAGAAATCTTACCTCGTGGCCTGGGCACAGGTGAGGCAGCACAGAGGCCTGGCCAGCAGCTACAGCATTGCTGTGGATATTCCAGCCCCCATTTGTGTTGGTGCATGCTTGTTGAGTATGAGTTGCACTGCTTGCATTATTTTTTTTATTTTTTTTTTGCCACCAGGAAACTATGGTAGCAAAGTTTGGCCCTGCAGTACAAATATGCAGTTCGGGGAATGTTTGAACATTTACTGCATGCAATTTGCAGCACCACAAAGAGGCCTGTGGTGCTGCAAACCACACATGCCTGCATATGAGGACCCACACACTATGTGTAAATCCCTTCTGCATCTAAGCACTTTTTTAGATCTGGTCCTTAGCATATTAATGGTGGTGTTTAAATCTTGTGAAATTAAGTGTATTCTCTCTTGTTAGTGTGCTCCTTTTTAAAAGAAATGAAAAAAAAATTGATGTAGAAAGCAAGCAAAACTATTTCATTTTGCTTATAGTAGTTGAAAACATTCTTGGGTCACATACTTGATAGTTACATTCAAGTTATTTATGTATCTGTTTTTCACTGTTAAGCTTTGTTTATTGTTTCAACCTGCTAAATTTCTCTGACATGATCCTTATATGAAACCATCTGCTGTTGAAGAAAGCAAGCTATTGATGAAAATTTCAAGCAAACCTTCATGCTGCTTGTAATGCCCCACAGTTCATGACCACACACATGGATCATATTGCTTATGGGGCCCACACGAAAGTCATTCTCTGAAGTAGATGTTATCATAGCTCCTTTTATAATAAAGGAATTGTTGTGAGTCCAAGATCTTAATGCGGTGGGTTCGTCTCTAAGTATTACTGTGAAAAATAAGCCAAGATTTTTTCTATTCTCTCTCTACTGAGCTACCCTATATATTAGATGTAAGTGAATACATTCTTAACAGTTAATGAGCATGCAGAGAATAGCTTCATAGTGTCTTGTCAGTTCTGAAATAGTTAAGATTGATAAGCCTTTCTGTTAAAAGATCAACTATTCTAAGCACACTTAAATTTTCATGTTTATTCACACTCTTAGAATTCTCCATATTTCACATGAATGCAGATCATGGTTAGTGATTTCAATGTGGGAGCATTTGAGCAGCTGGTTCATAAGCAGGAATCCTGGTTTTCTTTGATTAAAAAAATCCCCAATTTTTTGGCATAGAAAAAGTAACCTACAATCCACATTTTTCCATGATTAAAATGAAACACCACTATATATATATCTACATTTATCTGTGATTAAAATGAAATGCCACTAATACACACACACACACACACACACACACACTTATCTGTGATTAAAATGAAATGCCACTAATATATATATAAATTAGTGGCATTTCATTTTAATCACAATGTAGATATATATATATAGTGGTATTTCATTTTAATCATGGAAAAATGTGGATTGTAGGTTACTTTTTTAAGCCAAACTTTTTAAAGCCAAAATACACACACACACACACACACACACACACACACACACACATATTATATATATATTAGTGACATTTCATTGTGGGTTACAATTTTTAAGCCAAAATTGTTTTGTTTTGTTTTGAATCAGAGAAAACCAGGTTCCCTGCTCATGAGCGGAGGTAGGAACTTCCATATGTAGTGAGTGGAATCTCAGCACCATTTCAACGCCATCATTTCAGGGACTATTCTTTTCGGTGGGAGTGTTCTTACTCAGATAAAAATGTTGCATTGAAACGTACAGACCTCATTTATACACCTTTGAGGTTCCTATATAGTATATAGACATGAAGCGGCTTACTTAGGTTCTCTTACAGTTTGGTTTCTATAATGTAGCTTAGTCTAACTTTGCTCACACATCTGAAGCAGAATTACAGCGTTTAATGGGTGAATTTCAAACTATGGTTCTGCTTATCCCCCAAGTGATTTCAATTATGTGAAATTTATCTCTGTTTTTCATGACACTCGTTTCTCCTTTGAAAGAAGCAATACAGAAAATGTTATTAAAGGAAGAGTATAATTTTCTATACTTATGCAGACTAAATATACACACATCCTAAAGAGACTGAAAGTATGAATATAGCAAAGTAGGTAACAGGTTTTATAGGCTGCTCATTGGTATGGTAACTGGATGTTCAATGGGGCATGCTTGTAGACCTTGAATAATCTATAAGTATGTTACCAATATTTATCTACGTTTCTCTTATCTCACTCTTATGAAAAGATCTCCCACTTTTCACTAATTGCCCTAACCATCAGGCTATACAGAATTCCAAGGTACTGCTTTCTCAATCTCTCTGCTTATATATTGAAAAAAGAATAATTCTGTAGAATAGGAATTAGAATTTCCTAAGAGATGGGATGCAGGTCCAAAATCTCTCAGGTAGGGAAAATAATAACTGAGCTCACCCACATTTTCTAACAATTAGTTATTAGTTAAATAGTGGAGGGAATTTCCTCCTTTTTCCCTTCACCCTGATTCTGTGAATCGTGCCTGAAGCTAGCCCTTCAGTAACACCTTTGCGGCTTTTAAAATGCCTGGAAAGGAAACAAATTGTTTGTTTCAAGCTGAACCAAACAAATTGTTCAACCCAAAATGAAAAAAAAAATATCAGGTTTTCATTTCAGGGTGGTAAAAAACTTTTTTTTTTTTCATTTCAGTTCAGATCAAGCAGGTTTTTTTGTTTGATTGTTTGATCCTGAATCAAAACATCATTTTTTTTACACATTCCTAGGTCTCAGGTCCTCTCTCTCCTCTCATATCAACTGTCACTTGGATCTGAAACAGCCCTGAATCTAACACAAGAACATGAAATATAAATGTAAGGTATAAACACATTCTGTGTGGAGGCAGAGGTGCCTGAAGCATGGTTGACTCATGGGAGACAGTGTGGGTCAAAACTATGGCAGGGAAAAATATACCAGAACAGGGGTATAGATAGAGGCTTGGGCAACACGCCGTTCATAGTTCTGACTATACAGTAAGGGTCTAAGAAAAGGCCCGTATTCGATTCAGATTCTGATTCAGCCCAAATCAGGGACAGTGATTCGATTAGTTGATTTGGATCATTGTCCCTATTCAATTCAGCTGAATCTGAATCTGAAGATTCGATGTTGATTCGGAGAATCAGCAATTTGGCCAGAGAGACAGCTTTAAATTTTTTTTCTACATACCTCAAAGTACCAGGCATAGTGCATGAATGTTGCAATGGTGGGGCAAATGGAGCATCCCACAGGAGCACGGGCTCCCTGTGTGCTCAGTGGTGTAACTGGAAGTGGACCAGAAGTACTTCTGGTACTCATACTGGAAGTACTTCCAGTCCATTTCTGGATCTGCTGCTGAGTGCACTGGGGGGGCCCACCTGCACCCTCCTGATCCTCTCTGGTTCAGTGATTGCCCACAGGGGAACCCTGGGTGCTCCCCACCCCAGACTCAGTAAGCACCAGTCACTGAGCTGGGGGAGCTTAGGGGGCGGGGGCAGCACGCTCACCAGTGGTCCCAGAAATGGACCAGAAGTGCTTCTGGTCCACTTCTGGGTCTGCAGACAAGCATGCTGGGGACCCCCTTGCACTCCTGTAGGATGCTCCATCCACCCCAACATCTCAGCATTCACGAGCTGCACCTGGTACCTTGAGGTAAGTAGAAAAAACATTTAAAGATGCGTCTATGTCTGAATCATTGAAACTTTATGAATCTCTCCAAATTGATTCAGATCCAGAGAGATTAAAGGGTCTCCTGATTCAATTTGGATTCGGAGATTTGGCTGCTGAATCTCTGCTGAATTGAATCAGCAAACAAAGCTTCACACAGCCCTACTATAAAGGTTTCCCTCACTTTATGTGGGTTCTGTATGTGCAAATTTGCTCTTATGCAATGACCCTTTTTATACCAAAAATTCATTATATGTGAGGTAAATTCACTCTTATGCACTTGGTGTGGTGAAAGCCTGCAGTCAGCTGCTTTGTGCGGTGCATTATGGGAGTGACGCACCAAAATATAGTGTCCTGTGTGGATCTATGCTCCTTGTAAATTGTCAATGACATGTGTTTCTTTAGTTGCCATCCCCATTATAGTAACATTCACCACCACCCTGTGCTTTTGTATTCCATTTGCTGTTGGTGAGTACCAAAATTGTCTTGTAGAAGTGGTAGAAATGGATCAGTAGAGTTGAGGTCTTGGAACATATCCCTATTTGTTATGTAGCAGGCCACCGTTCAGAGCTTGGGTTAAGTCCCAGGCTTGAGATTCTGCTGTTTTGATTGGTGGAACCCATCCACCAATAAGGAGGCAGCAAGAGAAATAAAGGCATGCCCCTTTTCTGAGGGGAGAGGGAGAAGAGCTCCCCTGGACCTGATTGAAGACTGGAAACTGTCAGGTCTAGAAGACTTCAGGAGCGGAGCTCAGGAGCGTATAAAAGGAGCTACATGCCCAGCACAAAGAGAAGATGCAGGGAGGGACTCAAGAAAAGTGGAGCCAAGAAGAGCTGGGGAGCCCTCCCCCAGTGGGCAATAGGCTCAAGGCTCCTGAAGCTGCCACTGGAGGAGCATCCTTGGGAGTGGTGTGAGACTGCTCAGGCTGTTGACTGTGCATGAGATGGTGTGCAGAGATCTGGCCCTTAGAACAGTGTGAGACTGCTCGGGCCCATCATGGTGCGTGGTTCAGTGCATGGACCACGGGCTTTGGGAGCCACAAGTGGTGGTTCAAGCCTGCAACCCCAGCAGGGCCAGTGGCCACACAGTGCACAGGGCAGCACATGGGGCAAAGGCCTGGGGGCTGCAATGAGGCAGCTGAGGCCCCATCTCTCGGCAAGTGTCCAGGTCCCACAGTGTGCAGGGCGGCGCGTGGGTCTGAGTCATGGGAGCAAGGGAGCAGTGGAGGCTGCTTGGGTTAGCCGCCCAGCATGAGGATGGCCCACCGGAGCCTGAAGGGCCCAACCTGTGCTAATAGAGCCCTCGGAAAAAGTAGTGCTACAGTGTGAGGCCCAGCACCCAGAAGCCAGCAGCAGTGGTGCAGCAGCTGAGAGGAGCTGAGCCCTCAGTGCCCAGAGTGGGGCACAGGGTGGGGAGGAGCCCAAGGGTGCTGGAGAGGCCTAGAGAGGTGCTCCAGCAGAGGAGACCCCATTGAGCTGTACCCTGACCACTGCCACCTGAGGGAGCATGAGTTATTGGGCCCTTGGGTCCCACAAGGGAAAGACGTTTGGGGTGGGCAAACCCAGAGAAGGGGCTCGGTGAGTATCCCCCTGCCTAGTCAAGGCCTAAGGGGAGGAGCCCCTGGTACTTCCTGCCCACCCCCCCAAAGGGACCCCACTATCTCTTGTCATGCATCAGGGACTCTATTAAGGAATAGATGCTATTAAGATTGTTCACGTTTGTACCTTATATTTTGTAATTGAAATGCTGTATTGTGATGTTGTAAAAAGTATTATTTAGGGTTTGACCTTGGTTATTGGTTAATGTTCAGTGTGTAAATATATTTATATGATATTTAGTTTTATGCTTATGTATATTATAACTTAATAAACTATATACAATTAAGAACTTTGGGCTCGGGCTAACTCTATAGAGGAAAGAGGGATCTGCTTGAAATTCTGGTATCCCTCTCACAGCACCCCCTACTGCCTACCCATCCCATCCAATTGAGAACAGGGCACACCCTTGGGTGTACTCAGGTTACAATTATGTTGTAAAGTAGATTCCCTGTATACAAATTCAAATTATGCACCGTTTTCCAGAAACACATGTACAACATGAAGCAAGGGAAACCTGTATTACCAAGGAAGTCTAAAATCCTTTAGGAAATTGTTGCTTGTGACCTATGTGTGCCAAACAGTAAGGAATGTCTGTTTTGTCTGCTAATGGCATCCTTAGTGCTAGCAGGTTAATTGGATAGGATGGGGGAAATTTATCTTAGAATCTTGGCAGTAAAGACACATACTCATATGGAAGAGTATGAGAGAGAGTTGCAGACATATTCTACAGAACTCAGCCTTGACAAACAGATTATAACACCTATAACCAAGGTTCCCTCCAAGATGCATGCGTTCATGGCCATGCACCAACTTTTTAATGCCACGCACACACCTGGAGAGGAGCTGTGCACAGAACATGGTGGAGGTTATCAGGGTTGCTGCAGGACATTTACCAAAGGTAAGCTCCTCACTCCTCAGGCAGTGGCTTCTCCCCGAGGAAAGGTGAGACAAGGCAAGGGAAGGTGGGGGCGTGGGTGGGAACAGGGGTTGGGGCAGAGTGCCTCCTCGTGGTGCTGGGGAACTGCTCCAGCTGTTTTTTTTTTACTTTGTTGCGGCCAGAATCCAGCACCTCTTCTGCTGCATCCGGTGTGCCGGGACATTCATTTAGTTACCAGCTGAGCGGGGGAGGAGTTCCCGGCCCTGGCCCCTGCCCTGGCCCTGGCCCCAGCCTCAGAGAGGGATCAGGGGCCCCAGAACTACATTCTTCATGGGGTCCCCAAAGATTGTTCACTGGCCCTGCATTTGATTTCCCTCTTATACAAGATTTACACCACTGTACATTTCTATTTTTCAATTAGGTCACTGCTGATTTGCAAAGACAGAGATGAAAAGAAAATATGAACCTATAAACACCATAGAAGGAAACCATTGCATGTAAGCAGTTCATATGACTTCTAGTGGTGCACAGAATTCTTTTACTGCTTTCTTTACTTTACTTTTCTTTGTCACAATGTTTGGGTAAAGCTATTTAATTTAATATGTAAGTACCTATAGGAGTTCTTCATCAATACACACTCAGGTACTGAGGTTATGCTGGTATCTATTTCGTGTGAAGGGAATCAGACCCTAACCCTCCAGCTGTGACAACTGACAATTTTAACTCTTAAATCTGTTAATGAATGTATAAGATCCTGTAAACATAATACCTTGCTGCTGTCCTTGAGACACATTGTACAGCCCCACCAGGCTTATCCAAACAATACATAAGAGTGCTTAAGCAGAACTCAATTGCTATTCAAGTGGTCATATGTTTGTTACACTATTAATGGGAATGGACCAAAGCAATGCACTCACGGATCGCTACACCTTAGAGGGAATATTGCCTATAACACCTTATAGTGTTATAAGGGAGGGCAGGAGAGAGTGTTTGCACCCACCCTTTGTAGGTCTGGTCCCAGTGTGCGGGTGGTCTGTGGCTGTGCATGTTTTCAATTTCTTTTTTCCCTTCACTTTTAAGCATGAGTTTAATAAACTTCAATATCTTGGAGCTGACCAGAGCCTTCAGTGTGCTTGCCTAACTTGGACTTGTGGGAGAAGGTGGGAGTAGGAAGTACTTGGACCCATATTTTTGGTTTTCCAGGGCCTACAGGAAGGAACATGGTTAGGAGCTGTGGTCATATTAGGGAGTGAAGATGCAGATGGTTGTTAGAAAGATAGCTTTTATTGAACAATCAATACAAGGGATCTCATTGATAAAATGAGTGTTAATAAAAGGAAATATTATTAATATTATATTAATATATAATAATATTATATTAATATTTATTTCCAATAAAAGGAAATAAAAGAGGAAGGTGGAGTTCTGGCTTCATATGAAGATAATTTCCTGTAAGTATCTCATGTTCTGTGACTGTTTCCTCTTCTCAGAAGAGGCAGTGTTTCTGGCAAGGGTGGGATGCAAAACTAAATAATAATAATACTATACTTTAATGCTTAATTCCCCAATTTTCAAAAGACAGAGTTTTGCTGGATGCCACTTTCTCAAAAGATAAATATTCAAAGAGGCAGCATTGTTTAAATGGACCAAAGGCAGTTAAGATTGAAGAGTTTTAATCCTACTCTGCCACTAACCTTAATACTTTTGTTTTGGACAAATATTATGGATGCACTGAGTTTTAATTTGTCAGTATAGGAAGTAAAGTGGATCTGGCCTTACCTGTGTTGCAGGAGACTTTCTGACCTATCTCATTGATTCAAATGGGAAGACAGAATTCTAAGCCACATTTTCCTTCCTAAAATCAGCATGGTTGAGCAGCTCTGCGCATAATTTTGAATTGTAGTTGTAGCAATTCCTTATATACCACTCTGGCAGACAATTAGCATTTGTTACAATGGTGCACAATCTATCCATATCTCCAGGCCAGATGGGTGAGGCAGTGCTGATCCATGGGCCAGATCCTGTGCAGGGGGTTGCTCCACAGCCAACCCCATGCATGGATTTGGCTTCAGAGTAACCATGTGTGCTGGGCCGGATGCTGCACACATGGAGTTTCATCCAGATGGTGGGGCCCCTCACTTGTCTGAAAATTTGGCAGCAGAGAAGTGATGGTAGTATTAAATTGCCACAGCTTTGGGAGCAATTAATGGCTGCTCAATAAGTTGAGCACTGCTGATTTATAATGCTCTAATCTGCCTAAGGAAAATTGAGTTTTCTTCAGCAGTGAAAAAAAAAATCAGGAGAAAAAGGCCAATACACTGATCCTTATGGTCATTAATAATTTTGTCTATCAGACAATTTTAGAAACAGACTCCAATGGTGTAAGCTTCATTACTTTCAATTATGGAGTTGGACCGTGTAGGTGGTTACTTCATTATGGAAGTTCTACCACCATATATATAACAGGAAGTGGGAATAAGGCA
Source organism: Alligator sinensis (assembly GCF_000455745.1). Classification (NCBI taxonomy): domain Eukaryota; kingdom Metazoa; phylum Chordata; order Crocodylia; family Alligatoridae; genus Alligator; species Alligator sinensis. Next base: position 508,990 of record NW_005842310.1, read on the forward strand.
ATGTCAAAAAAAAAAATTAAGAAGTCCTCTGAATGCTCATTTTAACAGCTCCTTTTGGTCTTGTATCTAGTTCATCCTGAGGTATCTCAGGTACCTGTACACAGAATTGCATTGTGTTTATGAGACACTTGAGCTCTTCTGGAATCAAAAGCCAGGTGAACTGCCAAGGGTGTTATCCATCGAATTCAACACCATACACAAAATAACAGAATGCTGTGTAACATGTTAACAAATGGAGTTTTCCTCAAACTGGATGCAAACCTGGATAATTATAATCTCAAAAAGACCCCCACCCCCCCCACACACTCCCCCTACTTTCTGCTATATTTGATTTCCTTTTGTTATTCACTATTTGATGCATCTCAAAATATTTTCCACATATTTTCAAATATTTAGTTACAGCTGCAGCTGCTATGCAGCTGGGTCATACCAGTAGGCTATACAAATGATGTGATGAAGAATTAGCAATATTTCTAATGCTACCTTAGAGGCAGTCAGCTAAAGCAAAAAGAGAAGAAAAATTGTATTTTTCTCAAATGAGCCTTAATTGGTTGATAAATCTTTAGCTTGTAAACACTAAAACATACCATATGATGTGTAAAATACAGAAATATACATAGTTCTACAGAACTATAAATGTATTTAAGAAAAAATAAATCAAACTTTTATATGGTACACTTATTGCATCTCCTATCAAACAAGACTATTTTTTTTCATTGTGTACTAAGTGCTTTACATGGCAGTGCTTAAAAGTGATATTTTCTACCATTTGCCTTGGGAGATATAGATTAAGTGAGCACCCGCAGAAGAATGAATTCTGACTCATTATCCAGGTACTTTTCTCACATTAAATTTAGTATAATTTTTACCATCCTTTACTTTTTCATGTCCTTGTGACAAGGTATTTAGTAGAATTGGCAGATTCATTGAAATTTGACAGGACCACGCCATAAGCACTTCTTCTATGACCTCCAACTTATGACCTCTTGGGCTGTCAATCATGTGCCTTAGCGCCTGCACCATCACATCCCCCATCTTTGCTATAACATCATTTTTGTACTTTTACAGTACCAGCAATAGGGATGGCATTTTTCAAGTTGAATATGGCTCCTATTCCAAACAGTTTACACTCATTGCTTAGATGTAACACAGATGCAAAACAACAAATAATGGTAAGGAAGGGAAAATTTTCAATTACGCTGCCACAAATTTTCCTTAAATCCCCAATTTTGAAACTCATAAGTAATTAACTTTATTTCCATAAATAATCCCATGGAATTCAATGATATTGAATGTAACATATTCACTTAAATCAGGGGTGTTCAACCTCATCCTGTGGGCTAGATCCAGCCCATGGCACCACATCATCCATCCTTGCAAGAGCTTCCCATGGGTATGGACATTTGGCAGTGGGAGAACAATGGTACTGCTATGATTACAAGGGAGCCCAACTTCAGTGCTGAAAGTCCTCAGAAAGGGCAAGGAACTCCAGTTACCCTGTCTCCTGCCCCTTGTATACTCCACCAAGCAGGGAACAACATTGTCCTTCATGTAACATGTAAATATAACTACCTAATTATAATAGATCTATTAATAAAGATCTTAAGTAAAACTTGGATTAACACTGATCTTTACACCTGGCTACTATCCCCCAAAGTAACAGCTGGGAACACTAGATTTTAGCATTTTCTTTGTTTACAATTCTTTCAGCTAGTTTTCATTTCAGATGATAATCTACTTATCTGAGCCAGTTTGAATTAATTTTTCAAACACATTCCATGACTCACTAGCAAATGTTGTTGGGTTTTTTTCCATCTTTTTTGGCACACTGACAACATTCAAATTCTATCCTCTGAGTTTCACACTAGGATAAACCAAAGACAAATCAAACACACTTTGCAAAGTACGGTATTGCAAAGGACTTAAAATGAAAGTTTTAGCAGCAGCAGTAATGAATATGTTGCTGCTTGAAGGGATTTTTAAGGTACTACCATGACCAGCCTTCTGCCTGTTTTCAGACTACTTCTGTATAGATATAAAAGTAATATAGCCATCTGACCAAATTGCTTCTTGCAGAAGGCAAAGATTTTTGTGGATACCTACCTTTTATTAGATGCCCTGCATGGTTGGGATAGACTTAGACAGGCTTTTGAATGCAGTACATTTTCTTCAGGTCTGAGAAAACAAATACAAGCAAGGACTCTCATAAATGACAACTCGCATGAAGATTTCCCCAACCTTGGGTTAGCATTTGTATATAAGTGTTCTAACATCCTAATGATATAAGTTCAAATGTACAAACATAGGCACCTAAGTTAAGTTAATATGTACACCTCTAGTCAGAATTGAGGTGTTCACAGGAATGCTAAACAGAAGTTAATTGGAGATATAAATCTTCAACCAGCTCTTTCACAGATTCACAGAAGTTTAGGGCTGGAAGAGACCTTGTGGTTGTGCCAATTTTTTATGTGCTTGAATTTGAAATATCTATGTTTTAATATTGTGTCACATCCCAAGGGTGTGATTTTGTTTGTGTGCGCTTCGGCACTGCTAAATTATTCCCTGCCACTAGAAGCTTTCTTTACAGGGTGCATTTCTTAGTTGCAAAGAGAAATGCACGGTGCAAAGGAGTTCCCGCCACCCGCATGCAAATTTGTGTCCCACTATTGGCCAGTTCTAAATTATTCCCATGTGGCGGCTAGCAATTGGCTTGCTAGCTGTATAAGAGGCTTGAGCGGTTTCCACCCAAGTTGGAGAACTCTGAGGAGAACCCCGCAAGGGAGGACTCCACAACCATCTGGAAGAGGAGGAGGAGGGCTTCACATCTTGTGAAGATCTCTAAGTGCTGCGGAGCCTATCGAACCCAGTGTGTACCTTAAGAAGGCTACAGGGGTCTGATCAACCTCTGGCCTCTCCCCGTCGCTGAACGATCCCTCGACGAACCCCTTCCCTGCGCGCAAGTTCCACGGAGCCTAGCAAACTTCGTGTGAGTGTATCCAGAGCTCTCTGCTTCGAGTTGTTTTCTTCGGTTGATGCAACAGGCTCGCGTGTTTGGAGCCTTCATCCGGACTGAGCTAGAGGTTCGTGTGGAAGGAACTCTTGTCCGCCTCTCTTCTTTTCTGTCTGTAACCGCAACTCAAGCAAGTTTTCCTGCCTGCACCGCGACCATCTTCGGTGTAAGTAAAATAATCTTTAATCAACCGCTAAGCGTCCGTGCCTAATTCTAGCCCGCTGGTCTGCATTCCCCGACCCGGCGTGTGCGGGCTGCTGGCCACAGCCCGCCGCGCACCCCCAAGGGCCTCGGACCACTCCCGGCCCGCACATATTGTAGCTGTCAATGCTAGTTGTTATCATAGGCCTCACCCATTGCATTTATTTCCAGTGGTCCTATGAAAGTATTATAAACAGTCATATTCATTTCAAAAGAGGATTTGAAGTCATGAAAATGCTCACCAAAAACCAGTCATTACCTTGAACATGAGATAGTGTTTATACAAAGAAATATCCTGTTCATAGAATAGGATCCCTAAAGCTAGGGACAGGCATTAAAAAAGCTGTGGCAGTGGCAGTGGCAGGAAAAGCGGTCCAGCCAGACATCAGCTGGCATGGTCCCTGAGGCAGAGGGGGCAGGGAGGGTTGTTATGCAGACTGCACAGGTGGAAGCTTTACCCAATGCCTTCTGCCCAGTGCACAGAGCTCTAGCTCCAGCTCCAGCTTCAGCTTCAGCTCCAGCTCCAGCTGCTTTCCACCCACTCCCCACATGGGGCTGCTCATCATGCCCGGCGGGCAGAGGAAGGCAGCTGGAGCTGGAGCCACAGAGCTCCATGCTTTGAGGTGAAGCAACACCCTCCCTCCTGCCCTTCAAGTACGGGAATGGTATGGCAGAGGCAGGAGGGAGAGGGGGAGTAGCTGCTGGAGGAGAGGAGAAGCTGGCTGCTGGCTGTTCTCTTATCCTCACCTCTAAGTGTGGATCCTGCTTCTGCCCCACTGCACTGCTGCTCAGGGCTGGGGGAGCTTCAGCTCAGTCGCTTCTGCCCAGTACCTAGTGTTCCAGCTCCAGCTCTGGCTGCCTTCCGCCCACTATGAGCAGCCTCTGTTGGGGTCGGGCAGAGGGAGGCTGAGTGGAAAGCAGCCAGAGCTGGAGCCAGAGCTCCATCCACTGGGCAGAAGCCACTGGGCTGAAACTTTCATACACCAGCTCAGAGCTGTGTGGCAGTGGCAGCAGCAGCTGGAGACGAAGGATGCAGAAGAGCCCTGCTGGCCCTGGACAGCATGCAGCTTGTGGTGCAGCTGGAGCTGGTGCATGCTGCACAGGGCAGGGGCATGATGGGGGCCATGATCCCCCCCAGCAGGTGACTGCCAGACTCCTGACCCACTGGTGCCTCCAAGCCAGTCCAGGCAACTCACTGCTTGGCTAGTCACCTCCCATGCCCCCCGCCTGAGCCAAGGGCCTGGCCCCTATGAGCTGGCCCAGCTGAGCCCTGCAGCCCTATCCCAACAGCTCTGGGAGAGCAGCGCCCCCGTCCCTGCTGCTGGATTATGGAGGGGGGCAAATGCTTGACAGGCTATTATACACTGGCGAGGCAGACCTCAGTTGTGGTGCTCTGGTGGGAGAGGGGAGGCGGGGAATAAACCCTTTCCCTGCTCCCTTGCTGCAGGGGGTCATGCCCATTGGTGTCTGGCCATGCCCCTGCCCCCAGCTAGAGAGCAGAGGGGAAGGGCCAGCCCTGCTGTCTGGAGCAGAGGGCACAGCCTATTCCAGGAGCATGCTGGGATGCTGGGGAAGCCTGGTTTAACTTAAAACAGGAAGGAGCCTGGGACAGACACTGCATTAACTGGTTTGACTGAAATCAGTTAAGTCTGATACTACATTCAACCAGGTTTATCTTAAACTAGTTTCAGCCATTTTGAAACGTGTTTACATGTACTGAGCTTCTGTTCTGTTACAGGTTTAAAACAGTTTCTGATCATTCAAACTAGTTTATGTGTAATGTCTGCCCCTAGCCCAAAAGGTCATTTATTCCAACCTCCTGCTCAAGGTAGGATTATCCCTTCTAAATTATTCAAGACAAATATTTGCATAAACTACATTTAGAAAATTAAAAGTAATGAAGTTCTTGAAATTAGGAATTCTTCCTAATATCCATACTCCCTTGTTGTATTTCTGTTTATTAGCAATTAGCACATTAGCCAAGAAATGACCAGGGCCAAAATGATTTGCTGATTTGCTGATTCTAGATGAGGTCATTTAAACAGGACATTTTCATCTCTAACTGTAATTCTGCCATCGATTGCCATTGCCATGCTGTACATATGCTTGGGCTAGGGACAGACATTTAAAAAGCCTGAGCCTGAATTGATTCAATCTTTGCAGGTTAGTCTACCTTGGCTAAGCTAAACCAGTTTGTAACTGCACAGATATCCCCCTGGACTGAAAAAATTCAGGCACATGTCTGCAGTGGCTCAGGCTAGTAGCCAGGGGGCTCTAGAGCAGCCCTCCCTTGCTTCCACAATGCTGAGCTGAGTGGGGCATGGCCAGGCCCTGGCAGGATAATTTTATTTTTCCACCCCCTCCTGGGGAGCCCAGCAGGAAATGCTTATCACCCCTAACTCAGTGTTTATCCACCCATTAAGAGAACAAAACCTCTCTCCATTAACTAATAGAGCTCTTCTTAAACAGCTCTTCTTAAACAGCTTTTCCAAGGAAGGACATTAAGTTACCTGTTGATTAGCTCCAAAAAACCTGTTTGCCTTTGTTGTCTCCCACAGCATGGACTGCAGCCATCATACAGTATGCTAGCTAATGCTGAGGTGCCTGGGGAGGGGGGAATAATCCCTGCTGAGCAGGGAGAAGCCAGGCAGATGCTCTTACCTGAAAGTCTGTGCCAGAGCTCCAGAGAGGGAGCAGAGGGAAGGGGCCAGCCTGCTGTGGAGCAGAGAGCCTCACCCAGCTCAGAGAGCATGTCAGGATGCTGGGGGAGTCTGGTTTATCTTAAACCAACAAGGGGTATGGGACAAACATTACATAAACTGGTTTGAGCCAAATCAATTAAGTCTGATACTACATTCAACCAGGTTTATGTCAAACCAGTTTCAGTCATTTTCAAACTGGTTTATGTGCACTGAGCATCTGCTGTTACAGGTTTAAAGCAGTTTCTGATCACTTAAACAAGTTTATTTGTAATTTATGTCCCTAGCCTTGGTATTTGACTAGGCCAGAATGCAGATCTATCTCTTACCTTTCTTTTTTTTCTGTAATGTACTTCAGTTATAACATATTATTGCTGTATGCAATAGAACAGATTAATCTCTGGTACTGCAAGCAGTAGAACAGTGGTTCTCAACCTTTTTAGACTTGAGTCATCCCTGCATAACTTCTGGAGTGAATTGAGTGGCATCCCATTTCAAGAATGTATTTATTTCTTACAGTGCATATATCCTCGCAAAGGGAGGGGGCCAGGAACGGGGCACACGAGTGGGGACCAGCCAGGGAGGGAAAGCCTGCGTCTGAGCCTGCCCATATCTGCTTATCTCATTGAACTTCCTGCCGCACCCTTCAAAGGATCTTGTGGCACCTCAGTGTTCCCTGGCACCGTGGTTGAGAATCACTGCGGTAGTGCTACATCAAGGCATGAATAAACTTACTTTGATTTATTATTGAAATGCCACTAATACATATATAGTTGTATTTCATTTTAATCATGGAAAAATGTGGATTTTGGGTTACTTTTTAAATTCCAAAAATCAGGGATTTTTTTATCAGAGAAAACCAGGATCCCTGCTAAGTAATCATCTACCATCCTTTGCTCCTAGGACCTCATGTCTACCAAATGTAAATGTTGAGATCTGCAGCCCACCTGAACTTAATTAGTTCTTAATCACAATTGGCAATGAAAGGGTGCATACTACAGAGTCAAGGGGAATACACATCAAACATATAATCCAGGCAATAGAAGTTTATGTGCCTTCACTGATTGCAGAAGTGACAATGTCACATGAGCATAAAAGCGATCTCTCAGGTAACCAGATGCCAAAGCAGTTAGGATTCAGCAGGCCTAAGATTCTGAGGAATACAAAGCCCACATTTTTATGTTCATAAAATATTGTGCAAGAAGAAGCCCTAGGGAATAAGTAAAATAGACCTACAAGAAATCTCTGAAAACAGCTCTGTGTATTCCCTCTCTTACTAAAAATGGAAAACTGGGGAGAAATGTACCATCATGTTAGTGGAGTGTGAACAAGCACAGATGTACACACTGAAGGCAAACATGGAAACTGAGAAATAGCTCCTTTTCCTAAATAATCACTAACTATATGATACAGCTAAGATTTGCAAAGGCTTTCATATCATTATAAACGTGAATAGCTATCATTTCCATCATGCCGGGATGAGCAGAAAAGGTGCTAGACAGATCAGGAAAATTACTTTTCATTCTAGTCTTTCCTTTAAAAGAAAGCTGGGCTTTGTCCTGCCCCAGTAAAAATGATGTGACTTGTAAATGTTAGTCTGTTTTTAATAGGAAATTTTAGAAAGACACCTTACTTATTTTCCATCTGATAGTCTATAAATACCTTTCCTTTCCCATGCAACTTTTCTTCCCATTTTCTCTTTTGCAGCTTTTTGTATATACCTTCCTTTTGTAGTGATCCCAGGTTTTTTTTTTTCTTGGACAGAACTTGAGAGTTGAGTTATCCTACCCCTCAAATCTGACTCTTCCAATTGCATTCTAGCTTTGCAGAAACTAGGAATAATTTAAAACCTGATAGGAAAACTTGATTCTTGAGAGTTGTCCAGCTTAATTACCAGTCCGAAAATGCTTGGAAAAATTCAGTTGAGGCCATTTACTTTTTAAATGTATTTCTCCAGTGCAAGACTAAAATTTTTAACGTTTTTCCACACAAGTTGTCATTTTTAACAGAAAAAAATATTCTGATGGCAATGTGTTTGGGTAATGGTGCAGTGCTATGCTTACCCAGGGAGCCAACATCTTTCTATAAATGATGACCAGAGGCTTGGTTCAGTGGCAACAGATCATCAGATCAACAGATCATCAGGTTTATTGTTAGTGAAGCAAAGACTTGATACACCTACTTCCAAAAATTGTAGTGTATACATAACAACCCACATTATTAAGCAAAACATGTTAACATTAAGTGAAACTCTTCCCAAGGAAGGAGTCAGACATAGAACCTGGTGTTTCACTTTTTGGTCCTCCATGGTTGTTGCATGGCCCTGACTTGAGAATCTAGAATCCCTACAGTTCCTGAGAGAGGTACTTTATCTCTTTTTGGGGAGAAGAAATGCTATGCAAAATTCTAAGCAGCAAAGTAGACAGCTCCTCTTTAAATAAACAATTTATTGAAGCAAAGTTCACTGAGCAAGAAGACCGTGCTCCCTCGAAAAATGTACAAAGTCCCTTTGTTCCCAATCCAGCCAGCACAGCCCTGAGTACCCTGCAGATAACTCAGTTGTTCTCTCTCTGCAGTCTGACCTCACTCCTGCATCCCAAAGATGCTCTGCTGGTCTCTGTCTTCAGACTCTCTCTCCCCAAGCGGACATTCTGCTTGTTCCCATTCTCTTATCCATTGTCATAATCTTATTAAGCTTCTCTGGAGCCTCCTAGGTGTTGTGAACAAATCCACCTTTGTTGATGTGCCGGTGAAACTATTCAAATCCTGTTGATACTGGGACTCCACTTGTCTCACATGTAGGCAACTCTGCTCCACTATCTCTTTTAATCTATTATTTCCCTAAAGTATGGTAGCCAGAGGGAAACTAAGTTATACAACATTATTACAACATGAACACAGTTATCAGAGAAAGTTTTCAACAAACCCTACATGCCACATGCATAATTTTTACATTTCTACTTTTGAAAATTCTGAATCAGAGTCTAAACTGTACTCACCCTATTCCTCTGGAATCTCAATACCTCCCTTCATACAGTAGACCATAGGATTGCAGCTTCTTACTTTAGGATAATACAGAATGCTGATTATTATCTTCTGTGCCTACTCACTTGGAATGGTCACCCTCTTTAGATGAGATAGAATAATATGCAATATGCCGCCTTTCATAACTGGGAATCAACAAGGAGTAATAAATCCAGAATTTTTTAGATATAGCTCATAAAACAGATGTAAGTTATTAAAATAAAAAAGTAAGGTATCAGGATATATAAGGAACAGGATGAAATTAATTAAATTGAGAAACTAGAATCCAGTATGCAGTACTCATCACCTCAGAAAAGGACATCAGTCCAGAGAATTAGCGGAGGTTCAGAGAAGGGTAACAGCAATGGCAAGAAGACACAGAAATACTCTTCTGTGGAGAGAAAAGAACCTGAAGAGATGAAAACACTGGGATTCTTCATTTTAGTAACGAGACTAATACAATACAGATTGTCTGGCACGGTGGAGGTATTGACATTTTCTCATCTTTCTGTCTCTCAAAACAAGAATAAGAAGGTAATCGATCAATGACATGTAAAGACTCAAATTTTAAAGTTAATAAAAGAATGTTTCCACATGTAAATACAGTTTGTAACATGTTGATGTGAGCCACTGAGGCCAAAGATTTAGCAAGTTGTAGAACAGATGTATGGAAAATAAGTATTTGCAGTCTAATAATATCTAATGCTGAAAACTGTCTCAGTGCATATTTGAACTCTATGCTTCAGGATTTTAACTAAATTCTAACTGTTAGAGGTTACACTGAGGTCTTTTGGGGGAGGTCTTCTGAAAGGAGGCAGAGAGCAGACAGAAGTGACAATTTTCAGTGAATCTGGCCACATAAGAGTGGTTTATAGCTGTGACCAAACACAAGTGCATGGCTGCAGGCAGCTTTAAAAATGGCCGATTGGGTAAACATCTGAACCCCCATTGCATGAGGGGCCAGATGAAGGCATTTCAAAACAGAGCATTTTCTGTAACTTCTGTCTGCCTGCCTGCCAGCCTCAAGCTGTTTTCAGAATGGAAGTGGGGAAAGGGAACAGACGGAGTTCAATCTGGGGGGTTTTTGGCTTCTGTTGGAGGGTGGGTGGTTGCAAAGGATTCCTCCTGAGGTGGATTCCCCACCCCTCAGCACGAATTGGGGAACCCCAAGAATGAGTTCCCCCTGCTCCTTTCCCCCTTTCCCTCCCATTATGAAACAGGGACAGGCTGGGAGAGAGGAGGGTCATTGCTAAGGGCCATTGCTGCTGACTGTATGCTAGCAGCCAGAAGCTAGATTCACCTCTCCTCTGAAACCAATAGTGAACTTCTGTTTGTTTTAGGAGATCGTTGTAACTCAGAATGCTTCCTGCAGAGCATTCACAGTTATAGCAGGGAGCTGCACTTCTGTCTACACTCAAAGTTTAACAAAATCCTCCACTGTAGGTGCATCTACATGAGCTCTTCAATGTGCAGTAGCCTGTTCTACTGCACATTAAAGCATCACATTGAAAACAGTGCGAATATGCTAATGTGCAGTAGAAATAGGCTACTGCACATTAAGTGCTGCTAAAAAGATGTGCTTTTGCTACTGTGCATTAGGCACCCTAATGTGCATTTATGTAGTACATCATATTAGAGGTACTAAATTTAATGCACAGTAGCAGAAGTTCATTAATGCATGTGTAGATACGCCCTGGGTGCATCTGCATGAGATGTTACTGCACAGTAGTTATTGTGCATTTATTTAGTAGAATCAAGTACTAAGTAAAAGCACAGCAATCAGAGACTGTGTATTAGCTCTGGCAAATGCTTTTTAAGTGATGCTACTTCTCAGCATCCTAACAATACTGTGCCATAAATTAGTAGCACTGTTAGTGATGTGACACACTACTGAGCAGTATTATTCAGATACTGAGCAGTCAGCATCTCTTGTAAATGTACCCCCTATGTTGTGCTTCTGAAGCTTTTAGTGCTGGTTCAGAATATTTGACTAAATAGACTATGGCAGAGGTTCCCAAACTTTTTTCTTATTGCATACCCCCTTCCAGATTTACCAACTGCCCTCATACCCCTATCAGTATACATTTTATATTTTATCCCCTTAAATGCCAATTCATATTATAATGATAATGAAAATTAAATCCACCATTACACAATTTGTCCTGTGTGTCCTCCAGAGATGTCTTGCATACCCCCAAGAGGTATGTATACCACAGTTTGGGAACCCCTGGACTATGGCATTCAAACGATGACATCACAGTGAGACATTCATAGAATAATAGTGCTGCAAAATATGACATGAGAAGAACTGACAAGTGAGTCTGTATAGCATCATCATGTTTCTCTCAGTAAAGTACTGAATATCCCTTCCCCTCCCTAAGCAGCTACAAAACATAACAAAGGAAGAGACAAAGTAGAATCCTATGGGATTTTAGTGGTATAATCTCTCCTTCAGATTTTGCAGGTATTTTTGGACAAGATTAGCCATGTCATATTTAATAGAGAGTACTGATCCGGCACATCTCTATGCAAGCAAGAGCATTACAAGAACAACAACTGTTACATTGATCAAATTCCTCATATGCATGCCTTCATATATCCAAGTGATAGAATCTCTCTACTACAAGACATTTGATATGCTTATGTGGTCAAAGTACATGGGGAGAACCACCCACAGTGGGTATTTAATCAACTAAGCAGAAATGTTTTTTAGATAAAATCATACTATAGAAAAGGAGAGAGAAGAAAGAAACTGGAGCAAAGAATAAAGAATCAAGTACCCTTGTGTGCTGGAAAGATAAAACAATGGCATTGAGAAATCAGCGAATCAATGCTGCTGTTTTAAAGAACATTGATTCAGCCGGGGAAGTTATGGCAAAGTTCCAAATAACTGGAAAAAAGCAACAGAAACACTGTTGTTCTCTTCTGGCTGGAGCCTAGGGGGAATTTTTTTAATGTATTTATTTATTTTTGCTGTGGGTATGCTGAAGGTTTGGCAACACAGCAATATCAATAAAGACTTGAGTGGTCTGAGGTAAGAAAATAAGCCCACAACCTTGCAGTTAACTCAGAGCATTTTATCAATTACCAATCTATAATCAGCTGATGTTTAAGTGATATTTTAAAACCGTGCCCATTAACTCTTAAACAGAAAGATGATCCTTTCTTCAACAAATTTCTGTTGCAGAGCAGAACTTGGCTTGGTTTTCCATGATTTATAAAGTCTAAAGCATTTGTTTTTACTGATTACTTAAATATTTACAACATGATCTGCCAACCGCTTCCCTTCACAAACAGGGAGTGTGTTCCCAAAGCTTTGTACTCTATGAAAATGTGTAAAAACTAGAAAATGAGCATGCATACGTGAACAGCTGGTAGAGACATATGGCATTTTCAAAGCTGGTGCAAATATTTGCACATGTGTAGATGTATGCACAACTATTTTCACATTTCTCTAGGCAGGTATCGCTTCAATTATTTTTGTGCACAATTTATAAATGAAAAATAAGATGAGGGCCTTACAATATGCTCACATGAGCATCAAAAATGAAAGCTTTTTTTTTCTTTTTAGTATGATTTGTGTTTCTAAGTACGATAAGGAAAGCCCCTCTGGTTTCTCTTCAAATCACATAAATCTTTCTCCTTTTATTCTCTCATCTGGGCTAGGAAAATACATGTAAGATATGGGGTTTAAAAGAATTTACTTAGAACAGTAGCTCCCAACCTTTTGGCCTTGAGGGTTGGCTGAATGGTGCCAAGTTGGTCTGGTGGCCTGGATCAGGTCCATTGGCTTGATCTAGCATGTGGCACTGCCCCCACTGGTTCTGATCCTATCATGCAGGAATGGCCCAGTATTAATTGGCACTGCTCTCTCTCCACCAAATTTCTGGGTCCCTGGGGACTTCATGAATTAAATGACATGGTTCTGAGGGATGGATCTGGCCCATGGGCAAGGGGCTGAGCACCACCAGCTTAGAATGTAATATTCCACAGTGAATGGGGCATTGAAAATGAATGCATAGAATAAATATGACATTTTGAAGTTTGAAATTCATGGTCACAGAACCATGAGTACTAACTTGTTAGTAGTAGTGCCAATTACATAAACTACACATGTTTTAGCAACATTATTAATTCAATCAGCTTTGTCACTTAAAAACAGTGTGCCATTTAATTAATTTTTCTTTTGGTATACAATTGGAAAATTTAAGCTTTGCTATATTTTTATACTTTGCTATATTTTTGTCAATTCTAGGGCTATTGCTTCTGCCCATTATAGGTATCTCATCCAACTTTAGAATAGACTCCTTTACTGAAGTAAAAGTGGGTTGTTGATTAAAATTGAACTAAAAAAGATGAAGGAAAAAACCAGAAATGAACAAACAAAAAAAATCTGAGCCTACAATCATTGCAAAAAACCTAACCAAGCTGTTTGCCATTTGCATTGCTTGCTGTTTCTTAGGGGGCAAATCCTTATCCACACTACATAGATTTAAGTGTGTAAGCACACTATTCCAGCCAGTTCAAGTCTCTGAAAAAAATAATGCCTTCTTCTTTTCTGTTTTTTGGTGACTTTGGTCTTAAGACTATAATGGTTTGTTACAGATGTAGGAACTTGAGCAACATGAAATAGGAATCAATGTAGGTGCCTAAACCCACTGGGATATTGGTAGAGTAGGGCCTGGATCTATGTATATTATGCTCAATACCAAATTATCTCAGTTGAAAAGAAAAGAACAGAAAGGAAAAGAAATGAAAAGAAAAGAAAAGAAAAATATACCAGCCCCCAAGAACTATGAAACTAAGAAAAGAAAAGAAAAGAAAAGAGCCAGGTTTCAGAGCTAGACATGAAGAATGTAAAAATCAGTTTTATCTGAATTCAGCATCACCTGAAATATAGTTCTTAGTCATTTGCACTCCTGCAGAAGTGGTGTATAGTGGACCATTTGATCTATTAGTATTTTAGCCCCAGTTTGCATTCTCTTACAAAAGAGTACATGATGAAAAAAGAGTAGGAAATCAGAATTTTAGTTATGAAGGGAAGATTTGTATTTTGAATGACATGTAGGGCCAGGAGATGGCAGATCTGTGGTCAGTGGGGAGACCAAAAAAGATTGACTGTCCCTCTAGTATATTTATAATACACAATTCTTATCAAAGCTTACAGTCTTCATGATTCACTTCTTATTGTATTGTGACCTTTAAGGATCTGAGTTCAGGCTCTTTAATTTTGCTTTCTTTTGCAACATTTGATGAGCTTTCTAACACTTGGAGAATAGCAGATATTGCATTCCTCACATTGCATTTGCTGTCAATTGTAGAAGGGAAAACAGAATCCTGAGGACATGAACTCAGGGCTTAGCAGATAAGTGAAGAAGAAACTTATGAACTATTGTTTTAAACTGTAGAGATTTCAGGTAGAAAGTTTTGTGTCTGAACTTTTTTGACCATTCAGTTTGCATTAGAAAAAAGATTTTGGTTCTCCTTTCAAATGTTGTAGTTGCAAGGCAATAAATGCATGCAAATGAAAGTGGTAGTTTCAAAATATAGGAAGTAATTGTTGCAAAGTGTTAAGTTCGAATGAGCTTTATTTGCTTTAAAGAGCAAACAAATAACTTGGCCTAAGCCTATGACTAATGTTATTATTGGCACTCCTTGTCATGATTTAATCTTTTAATACAGTAAATAGTGTTCCTTACATTGAATCATTCCAGCTTTAAACTGTCTTTTACAGTATTTTAGATACCAGTAAAAGCAGTTTGGAATTTCCTGAATATTTCTTATCTACTAAGTTTTCTGTTGTGAAATATTTTCCTTTTATTCTAGTTTGAGACAGTGTCCTGAATTGCCATCTCCTCATTTCACTCCAGTTAGGCATAATTTATGTGAACAAAACCACTCATTTCAAGGGCTTGTTATTGCAATTGTGTTATTAAAAATGGTTAATCTGTTACATTACAGGTACATATATGTTGTTTGATTCCAACATCAGAAGTTAGGCCTAAATTCAGTTGGTTCCTGAAGATACCCAGAGAGCCAATGATAGCAGTGACCTATTTATTGCCAATGACCTATTTATTTAGGACATTACACTTTTACAGGTATAAGTGATTGGAAACTGGTCTATATACCTATAACAGAACAGAAGTTCAGCACACATAAACTGGTTTAAAAGTGGCAGAACCCGATTCAAGATTTTCATACCCCCACCGGCAAATGTATCTTCTGTTCATTACCAATCTAAACTACGCTGCTCACAGAAAACTGTTACTTAGATCAATTCCACCTTAGCTTTTTGAATGTCTGTACCTAGCCTAAGAGAGCAACCCTCCAATAGTCTGCTCTCAATGTTTGTTTAAAAGTGCCATCAGAAGGCATCATTTCAAAATTTACTTACAAAGAAAGAGTCAATGTGAGATTGGGAAGAGCCCATGTGGATCTACTCAGTGAACACCATTACTTTTTTTTATCCTCTCCATCTCAACTAATAATGCAAAATTTTGTTAATATTGCATTTCATTTTACCTTCCATATATAAAATGGAAAATGAGTGGATACTTTGTGCTTCTCATGAAGGTTTGAAGTGAGAGAGAAAAATGCAAGGGGGCTCCTATTCCCAGTATTATAGAAAGCTCAGGGGCTGGGGGAATGTAGTCTCTGGGCAGGATAGAGGAGATCATGTTTCTGCTTTGCATTCCTTGTCAGAGAAAGCAGAATTCATCCACAGAGGTGTTAGAGTAAAGGTAAATGGCATGAGCTATCCAGTGCTTATGACTCATCTTGCCGCATCTATGGAATTAGAGACAATTATAGATTATACACAAAATATTATAAAGCCTATTATTATACGAGCTTTCATTTTACTGCAGACTAAAGTAAATACAGAATATAAAGACCTCCAGAGGCACACCATCACCACCTACTGAATACAATAGAAGCTTTTCATTTATTTCATAAGAAAACATTTCAGGACCTTTAATTTAAAGGAAGTACCACAATGTTTACATAATGATGGTCCTTATCAGAAAGCTTTACATCTTGTTTAAGAGATGTAGTTACATCTTGTGATTTATTTGTGCATATTTAACAGGTAAATCATAATTTCATAAACTCCTGAATAATATAGTACCCTGTTTCCAAATCATAGTTTGGAGAAATCTAATTCTTTTTCCATTTCTAGTTTCTAAAATGCACAGAAAAGTGCACTGAATGCATTCGTCTCCAATGAAACTTTGGAAGGGATATTTTTGTATGGTTTATCATTCCCCAGAGTGCAGTTAAGATGTTTGCTCTGAGATAAATAATTTCTATTGCATTTTCTAGCCTGTTTAAAATTTCAGTGTATGAAATCCCCATGCTCCCTTGATTACCTTTGGAAGATCAAGAACTGTTAGTCAAAATGGCTGCCTGGTTCAAATGAGAGAATTAAAATGTCTATTTTGCCATTTGAAGCTAGCAAGGAGCAAGTCCTAATGCGCATTAGCTGGGATAGGTGGAGGAGACAGTCATTTCAGTGATGGGCATTTTTCGAGCGAACACTTTTTCGAGCGAACCTCTTCCTTTTACTAATAGCCTTTACCAGTTTTTTATTTTATTTTAAATAATACCCCAGCTGTGTCTGTGAAATGGCAGGACTGCAATGAGGACTACCCCTACAGAAAGCTTGTGGATTGCTTTAACCCAAAGCATTAAAAATCACAGTCATTAGGAACCATACTTCTTGGGAGGTACACATTGTAGAAAGAGAAATATGGGTGAAGATGCAAATTTATTCTTTTAAAAAGGCATAAAGCACTTAAAAAAAAAACTAGATTAAAGTAAAAAGGACCTTTAATCAAGCAAGTAGCTCAGTGAGCAACAACCAAGCATATTTTTATGGTAACTCAGACAAAGGAGCTTTAGCATTTTAGCTTTTCCTGTGTCTAATCCAAACTCTGCTGAAAAGGGACTGATTTTGAAGAGGGTAAAAAAACCCAACATTCTATTAATTATGCAATATTATAAAACACCTGACATTTTATTTTTTGAGAATTATTAAAGGTTTCAGATTCAGCAGCATAGGTGTATTGAGGACATCATTAGCATTTTCAAGCCATTTGAGAGCAACAGAGGATATATTTCATCCCTGTATGAATGTCACTAAGCAAGCTGCTAAGATCTTCAGACTAAATAGTAAAGTTATTGGAATTATTAAAAATCAGAATACTAGCTCTGTGTGAGGAAATGTTGTTTTCCAAATGTACGACATTGCTGAAGGTGTGTGTGTGTGCATGCGTTCGTGCGTGCGTGCGTGTGTGTGTGTGTGTGTGTGTGTGTGTGTGTGTGTTTGGCTCCTTTTTGCATTTGCTTGGTTTACATTTGTTGTTAATCGTAATAAGATAAAAGGTTACAGATGCAAACAAATATATAGTCAAGAGATTTTTCCTGTTGCAATCCCTCCCACCCAACAAAGTCTTCTATCACGGTATCTTAAAGGAAGAGTCAGTTCTACAGGAATCTGCCAGATAAGTATTTTATTTAATGGGTGTGGTAATTGAAGAGAGTAGAAAAAAAAATAAATCTACAGAACCTTAAATTACATGGTTTCATGAGAATTTCATCTGTCATTTAATTAAAAAGTATTTTGGTATCATTACTGATGCCAAAATGAACATGGGCCAACAGTGTGGGGAAGCGGTCAGGAAGGCCAACCGTACCTTGTCATGCATCCACAGATGCATCTCAAGCAGGTCCAAGGAGGTGATCCTTCCCCTCTATGTGACACTGGTCAGGCTGCAGTTGGAGTACTGCATCCAGCTCTGGGCGCCGCACTTCAGGAGGGATGTGGACAACATGGAGAGGGTCCAGAGGAGAGCCACCCGCATGATCAGGGGTTAGCAGGGTGGGCCCTATGAGGAGAGGCTAAGGGACCTGAACCTGCTCAGCCTCCATAAGAGAAGGCTGTAGGGGGATCTAGTGGCCATTTACAAACTAGTCCAGCAGGCATTGGGGGAGTCCCTGTTCCCCCGAGCGCTACCAGGAGTGACTAGAAATACCAGTCACAAGTTGGCAGAGGGTAGATTCAGGCTAGACATCAGGAGGTGCTACTTCACAGTCAGGGCGGCTAGGATCTGGAACCAACTTCCAAAGGAAGTGGTGCTGGCTCCTACTCTGGGAGTCTTTAAGAGGAGGCTAGATGAACACCTTGCTGGGGTCGTTTGACCCCAGTACTCTTTCCTGCCGTGGCAGGGGGTCAGACTTGATGATCTGCTCAGGTCCCTTTCAACCCTGCCAACTATGAAACTATGAAAAAAATAAAAGCCTGGTCTTCATGGATACAAGCGAAAACTTAAGGAGAAGAAGAAGATAGATAAGAATAGGGAAAGGAGTGATCCTGCTTCAGGCAGTGCGGTGGACTAGATGACCTCTGGATATCCTACCAGCCCTAGTTCTCTATGACTGAGAAGGAAAAGAAAAAAAAAAGAAAAGAAAGCAAAACAACCCCTACAGATCAAATAAGCCCCAAAATATGTTTTAAAATCTCACAAATGTTGGTGAAATCTTATGGTATTGAATTTGGGATTGGCAATATGTGCTTCAAACCTCAGGGTGACTTGTGGGAGTTAACCAGTATCGACTAGTGCAAGGGTATACAACATATGGCCCACGGAGGTATTGAATCCAACCTGCAGACATGAGACTTCAGCATTGTCTGGTGGCAGGTGTTTGGTGGTGGTGACTTTCCCAGTGCTGTGACAGAAATAAGAACCATCTGCAGGCCCATGGTCCACCTGACTCTGACTCAAGCCACGTTGTTCTGGCCTACAGTCTGGAAAGGTTGCCAACCACTGGGGTAGTGAATTGACTTGGAAAATTATTGCATTCCAAGGGAGGCAAGCCATGGGGATGTGATATCCAGTGCCCTTCCTTCCCTTAGTAGCATCATCACCATTAGGCACAAAGCAAAGGTACAGGTACAGGTATAGGAAAAGCTAGGTGCCTCAAAAGAGCAATCCAAACAAGCTATTAGGTGGAGCTGGGAGCTGGCTAAAGACAGCTCTATAAATTGCTATGTACAGGTGTGTTTCTGACTTCCCAACCATTTCCAGAAACTAGGCTCTTAAGACAGTTTCAGAGAGTCTTCCCATACACTTGGCACCCAGATCTCAGAACTGTCTTCTGAAGTTAGGTACCTACAACCATTATTTCAAAAAACCCAAACAGGGATCATTTTTTTCTTTTACAATGCAGTTGAAGTGATGCCAATGCCTGACTTTTATAAAATAGTGGAATGATTAGGTCACTTGCCTTGGAATTGGGAAACCTGGATTCAAGACCCTTCTCATAGGCATAGCTCCCACCATTTAGGGGAGTGCCCGACTTATCAGCTAGGATCCTAGTTTTGTCTGATTAAAAAAAAAATCCCTGGTTTTCTCCAATTAAAAAAAAATGGTTAAACCCCCCCCCCCCAAATCCACATTTTTTGTGATTGTAATGAAACGTCACTTATATCTATCTATCTATCTATTGATAGATAGATGTCTATATATATTAGTAGTGTTTCATTTTAATCATGGAAAAATGTGGATTTGGGGTTACTTTTTTTAACCAAAAACTGGGGATTTTTTTAATCAGCGAAAACTAGGATTCCCGTTCATCAGACTATAGGCTAAACTGTACAGGATCTTCTGCAATTGTTTTAAGTTGAAGCTTGTCTGCAATGCAGCAAAGAATGCATGATTCATGTTCAGAAAGGGAACAAGACAGACAGGACTTCACTTTATCGAGTACTGGTTAGGAGAGTCTTTAAAAGCAAGGAGTATTGGATTCTGCTGTCTGCAAGATTATTTCTGTTTTTTTATTCAATGGCTATTTCATGTGAGAGAGGAATGAGACTAGTAAGGTTTAGGAACCTGCAACACAAGGGAGCCACTAAGCAAGGTTTTTTTGTTTTTAAATCTGAAATATGAAACAATTATTTCTTATTTTAGATTTTTGGAAATATCTCAGAATGTCTGGGTGTTGTAAAATCTAACTTTAAGGTGATCACAGTAAACTATTAACCTGCCCCGTCTACTTTTTTATTCAGTTTACTTTTTCATACATATTCTGATTTGTTGACCATGATTTTCATGGACTAGCTCTTACTAATTCAGTCTAATGCCTTTCTTAAGTTTGAAGAAGACAGAATTTTGTAGGCAAAACTGTTTTGCAGTATGAAACCTACAAAGAACCTCAGGCTGAGTGCTAGACTATGATCTTTTTTATTCTTAAATTTCAGAGTCCAAGCTGAGGCCATATGGACCTTAAAAATGTTTTCTTCTGCAGCATCATTCTTTAATTTCCACTGCCATGATCACAAAAGAGAACACTTTGACTGTCTTGAAAAAATAACTGACAAAATGAGCATCTGAACCAGAATGCTTTCTAGTGACCCAAATATTTTTTTAAAAATTCTCTTACAAGATGATGCCTTTCTAATCTCACAGAGAAAAAAAAAAACAGACAAAACTTGAAAAGCTCTATAGAACATTGAAAAAACATATACAATGGTACTTCATATAAAGAGATAAATACACATACATATACATGCATGTATACATACTTTTATTCATAGCCTATGCATTTACAGGGATTCATAGATTCATAGATTCATAGATGTTAGGGTCGGAAGGGACCTCAATAGATCATCAAGTCCGACCCCCTGCATAGGCAGGAAAGAGAGCTGGGTCCAGATGAACCCAGCTAGAGACGCATCTAACCGACCCCCAGGGTAGGGGAGAGCACCACCTCCCTTGGGAGCCCGTTCCAGACCTTGGCCACTCGAACTGTGAAGAAGTTCTTCCTAATGTCCAATCTAAATCTGCTCTCTGCTAGCTTGTGGCCATTATTTCTTGTAACCCCCGGGGGCGCCTTGGTGAATAAACCCTCACCCATTCCCTTCTGTGCCCCCGTGATGAACTTATAGGCAGCCACAAGGTCGCCTCTCAACCTTCTCTTGCGGAGACTGAAAAGGTCCAGGTTCTCTAGTCTCTCCTCATAGGGCTTGGCCTGCAAGCCCTTAACCATACGAGTGGCCTTCTCTGGACCCTCTCCAGTTTATCCGCATCCCTCTTGAAGTGCGATGCCCAGTATTGCACTCAGTACTCCAACTGCGGTCTGACCAGCGCCCGATAGAGGGGAAGTATCACCTCCTTGGACCTATTCGTCATGCATCTGCTGATGCACTGAGATACTTGAAATAAATTGAGTTTATCTATGTAAAAGTTTTCTTGAATGAAGATAATTAACAACTAGTGAAATGTTTCATAGTGCTTCTGGCTAATTATAGTATTTCTTATTTAAAGGACACAAGAAAGTAAGCAGATAAATCAAATAGGTTGGATACTTTAAATGATTCTAGTACACTTTCAAAGTTAAACTGTTTAAAATGAATGAGTTTCATTCTCCTTACAGAAGTTTTAGTCTTTTCTAACTCTACTGAATTTTGATGTACTGTTAGACAGATGTGTTAGAAAAAAAATCACTTCAGCCTCCCTCAAAAAGTATGACTTCTGTAAATATATTATTCATCCTCAAATGCTTTAACAGCTATAGTCTTCTGGGGCATCTTTACACATGCTTTGGGGTGGGGGAGAGCACTTTAATTACAGTGGTGCTTGGGAGCTGCTGTAATTAAAGTGCCTTCAGGATCTCATGTATTCAGTGTCCCGCACTTCAAAATGGCCGTGGGGGCACTTTAACGAAAGCTCGTTTAACAAGGTTTAGTTAAAACACCCCCACCACCATTTCGATGCACAGGGATGCTGAATGTACGTGACACGGCAGCTGCTAGAATGCACTAATTAGCGCTCATCAGGGCAGGCATTTAGCACATGTGTATGTGCTCCTGGATTATAATCCTTCTCTCAGTAGTTAAAATAAAGTGAACCTTGTTGGTTCTGTAAAATTCAGCCTTGTGATTTTAGCAACACCACCCAAATAGGAGAAAGTGAAGTGACTTACTTGTCTGCTCACATCCTCATCTAATGCAAAGTGGACCAGAACAAGGGTACTCAACCCCTGGCCCACAGGCAACATCTGGCCTGCAGAGCCATGGAATCCAGCCCTCAGGGTTGGAAAATTTGGAGGCAGAGAAGCAGTGTAAAGCAAAACTGCTGCATTTCCGCTGCTGCCAAATACCAAGCTGTGGCAGGACTAGGAGGAAAGGAGGTTCCTCTGCCCAACACTGTCTATCCAGACACCGTGCCCCACTCCCAAGTAAATCAGAGGAAGGACTCTAAGGTTATAGGCCTATACTAATAGAAGTAGAAGTTAGAATGAAGTTTGCTTTTTATTGGCATTAACAAAAGTATTTTTCTTTCTCTGTATCTTCCTTTTATACAGTCTATGTAGTCACAGTTGCAGAGGACATCAGAAGCAAACATAACAGCATTTCAGCTTAGCTCAGACCAGTCTTCACAACTGATTCAATTTAGTTAATTCAATGCATCTTAACAAGAAAATCATGTAGCATGTATGTAAACTGCACAATCATTGAACCTGCTGTAGATTGAACCCTTAGCTCTACAGATCTATGTAATAAATAATTCTGCAAGAGCAGTCAGAAGTATATTTGATAAGATTCTACATTTTACATACATTGACCTTTTAAGATGGCATCTTCTGAAATTTCAATTTAGGTGCATAGGAGAGTGTTTCCATTGGAGACTTGGATCTGAACCCTGAATGTGATTTTGGTTCCAAAACTAGAATAGTTCTGTTTATTGTCTGTTCTTGAAGGGTTACAGCTCTGAGTGATAGAAAGTAATGAGAGGAGATGATCTCTCCTTATCTCTGTCTTATATACCCCTTTGTGATCTCCGTCCTTTTTTAAATGAATTGGTAATGACGCAAAACAACACTTCAGAGTGTGTTGCCTTGTGCCTCCTCACTTGTAACATGTATACTTATATTGAAATCTCAAAATAGGAATGTTATGCACTGCCAGTTAAAGGATAGGGAA
>NW_005842310.1:531917-535137 GCF_000455745.1 Alligator sinensis
TAAAAGTGAAAAAATGAAATCTGATAACATTTGGCAAGTACTATTTGGGGTTGAAATTCATAGCATCCCACTGAGAGACTCCACTACACTAAAGTTCTCCATGTTATAACAGTGTAAAGTAAGGGTGACTGAGCTGGACCTACCTATTTGCTATCCCTTTTTATTTATTTTTTTCCAGCAGGAAGGCTCGTGCTATGTCTTTCATTCTCATTCAGTGATGATTGACTCTTGCTTTTATTCTTCACTGATCGAATAGATAATAGGTGATCAACTAGGTACTTTGGTGTGTGGGGAGATGTGGTTGTGGGGCATAGAATATCCAAGCTGGTATGAGCAGGAAGATACACCATGATCCTAAGGCACTGTTGGGGCCATGAACCCTTGAATTTGACAGCCTGGGCAGGGCTTGTGGTGCTGCCAATACCATGGGATGGCATCTCAAAGCCCCTGGACAATTCTAGATTCTGGAGGTGACCTGAGAAGCTGATTCCATGTGAAATGGAAGCAGGGGCACAAAGCCTCTGAAGCAAGAGCAAGAATGAGAACCATACTCTACAAACTGCTTCCTCCCATGTATGTCACTGTTTTCATTCATCCATCCATGCTTCCACCCACCCTCTTTCTGCAAGACCCTCATTCACCCAGAGACACCAACAGGCATTGGCATGGACCATAGATGATCCCCCAACAGCCAAATATGGAGAAGCAAGTGGCAGTTTGGGGAAAAATCACTATCTGGGGTGAGGAACACATTCTGCACTAGCTCCAGATAGGGCACGGAATAAGACATGTCTTCAAGCATATCAACCAGGAAATGCACCCAGGCTGCTGAGTTGCCTGACTGGCCAACCACTGTTTGGAGGAGACACCCTGTGACACAGCAGAGTTGAGAGAATTGTGGTGCTAGGATAGGGTGTTAATGCTCTAAGTCCTGGGTCATAGGCACAGCACCCCTGAAGTGGTTCCAGACCAATCCCAGAGGGGTGCAGGAGCACTCAGAAGGGATGGGGGATGGGAGAAAAAGAGTGGCCCAGCAGCTGCCAGGCAGTCACTGGGGCATCTTCTGGCATTAGAGCCCAGAAGCCCCAGCTTCTCTACCCAGTGGGTGCTGGGGGGCCCAGAGGAAACTCTTCTACTCCCAGTGGCCTACTCCTGACCCAGGTCCCACCAGGACCTGGGGAAGCAGTGCAGCCTTGGTGGTAATAGGCAACCCCCTGACTCAGGCCAGTTGCCTGACATGATTTCCAGGTGTCATCAAGGGCTGTGGGTCCAAGGTCCTTGAAAGGGAGAACATGGCTTTAGGGACAAAGTGGCCCCATGTGAGAAGGCCAGCAGTCTTCAGCATCCTCTGTAGTGATGCCTCCTGGCCTGCAGCTCTCTCAGACAGACATCAGTTGCAGAATCATGCATCTGTCCAGCTCTTACATGGAAAAGTTCCTGGTCTTGAATCCAGACCCATGGAAGTAGAGTACCAGGTCAAAAGCCCCTGACTCCATGGCTCCCCTCCAAGGTTTCATGTTTGTTGCGCTCAAGCCTTGCAATGTTCCCCCTGACCACAAGCACCCTTCTAGATTCTCTCATCCTGTTCTCAAACCCCTCACCCCACCCCACAACCACAAAAGACTTGATGCTTTGTGTTAACTGAAAGGAGGGACCAGACTGAGAAATGGGCAACATTCAACAGGTTTTCTTTATTAAACACAGGAAAAGTTTGGAAACCATAATATTTTAAACTGAAGCACAATTCTTTCTCATACCTCTTTCCCCCACACTCCTGTGTGTGCCTCTGGGAGAGTTGGGGACAGCGAGGGGAAGAGGGACAGTTCCCAGGCAGCTTGAGTTGTAGGCAACAGTCCCTGTGAAGCAAGGCCAGAGAACCCCATGGCAGGAGACCCATGGTCTGCTGGCAGGGCATGGGCAATCAAAGACCTCTGGCCCTACTCATCCAGGGAGGGCTCCCAGTCTATGTAGGTGAGAAGGCAGTCAGCCAGGGCTTTGTGGATCTGGACAGCCTGCTTCTCTGTGGGGCTAGGCCCACACACATGAGTGGAGGGCTTGCCCAGTCCCCAATCCTGATGCCAGGCCTGCTCCATGATTGAAGTGCTCCTTCTGATCATCCAATTGCCCCTCATAGGGCCTCAGGAGCCAGGGCAGGAGGGGATCGGATAGGTCCCCAATGAGGATTGGAGTTGATATGCTGCCAATGAAGAAATCAGGAACCTTGGAAGCATAGCACCTCCTTTCCATCACTCTGGGGAACAGGGATTTCCATAAATGGCAGGCATTGTCCTCATTGGCTGTGAGAAAGTTGGATCCCCAGTCAGTCATGGGCCAGACACTTGGGTTTGTCACAGGGCACAAAGGTGCCTGTTACTATAAGACCAGAAACTGCCTGGGGAGAGCGGCTTAAGAGCCAGGCAAAAGCCCACAAGTACAGGTTACAGTGGCAACCGGACAAGGAGTAAATTGGCCTGCACCTGCACTTAGTCAGCTGACCGGGAGAGGCAGGGCCTTGGGCAGATATAAACCCCAGGGCTAGGAGCAGAAAGGCAGTTCTTTGCCAGTGCCCAAGGGGGAAGGAGCCCTCCTAGAGGAAGCTACAGGAAGAGGCTTGATTGCAAGTCTAGCTTCTGGTAATGCCAGGGACAAAGTTTGATTCTTTTAAAAGGGGAGAGCACACCAGGAACTGTTGTGTTATGTTATAGCCCAGGGGCTCATGTTTTGTTTGCTGTTTTATAACACTGGTGGTTTGGGAGAGGCTATTGGGGAAGGAGGAGGCCTCATTGGGGACCTACTACAGTGTGGGGAAACCCCAGTGGGAGCAGTGTGGGAGCAGTGTTTGGGAGTGAACAGACCCCAGTTCTTGTAGGTGCAGAGACAAAGAGAGACAGGGCTGCAGAGAGCCCGCTGCCAGTGTGGGTGCAGAGACAGGGCTGTGGAGAGCCCAGTGAGGACAAGGGGGCCAAATTATAGCAAGGCTTCATCAAGACAATGTCATTATCATCTGTGAGACTTGGGGCGTGGCAAAGGGTTGGTTTGGAAGCATGCATATAGCCCAGAAGGCGGAGGGTATCTCATAGAATCATAGAAGTAGGGTCGGAAGGGAATTTGTAGATCTTCAAGTCCGACCCCCTGACTGGGCAGGAGGGAAAATGGGCTCAAGTGACCTCAGCCAGGTAGGCATCGAGCCGCTTCTTAAAGACCCCCAGGGTAGGAGACA
>NW_005842310.1:535650-593182 GCF_000455745.1 Alligator sinensis
CTGCAGTCTTTCCCTCCCTACTAGCGTGCCCACCTCACCCCAAATTTTGGTATCATCAGCAAATTTGAACAGGTTGCTTTTCACCCCGTCGTCCAAATCGCTGATAAAGAAAGTGAATAGTGCGGGCCCAAGGACCGAGCCCTGGGGGACTCTGCTGCCCACTTCCCCCCAGGTCTAATATGACCTGTCCACCACCACCCTCTGAGTACGACCCTTCAGCCAATTAGCAATCCATTTGACTGTGTAGGCATCGATGCCACAGTTGCCTAGTTTTTTAATGAGGATGGGGTGGGAGACAGTGTCAAAGGCCTTGCTGAAGTCCAGAAAGACTACATCCCCGGCGACACCTGCATCCAATGCTTTTGTGACCTGATCATAAAAGGCAATCAGGTTGGTCTGACATTACCTGCCCCTAATGAAACCGTGCTGGTTGCCCCTGAGCATCACCCCCGGTGCCGGCCCATCACAGATGTGCTCCTTGATGATCTTCTCAAAGAGTTTCCCCAGGATTGAGGTAAGACTGATGGGCCGGGCTCTCCGCAGCCCTGTCTCTCTTTGTCTCTGCACCTACAAGCATTGGGGTCTGTTTACTCCCAAACACTGCTCCCACACTGGCACTCGGGTTTCCCCACACTGTAGTGGGTCTCCAATGAGGCCTCCTCCTTCCCCAATAGCCTCTCCCAAACCACCAGTATTATAAAACAGCAAACAAAACATGAGCCCCTGGGCTATAACATAACGCAACAGTTCCAGGTGTTCTCTCCCCTTTTAAAAGAATCTCATTGAAGCATCCATCATAAAGCAGGATAACAGTGGGTCTACAAACCCCAGGGTTCAGTGTGGTCTGGCAAGACTATGTCCAAGCAATTAGACCAAGCACATCCTCCCAATATTAATAGTACCAGCAAGATATGACAGGTGATACAGAGGGTGCCCGTTAAGTAAGATTGACACAGTTAAGGGGCCCTAGGGGTATTGTGGACATCCCTAGGGATGCCACCCTGCTACAGGGTTCTATGTGTGTGAATGTCCAGGTTGCTTGGGTTCTGTGTATTTGTGTGGTGCATGGGGGGTATGTATGCACATGCAAATGTGCACACACACACACGCGTGCACACACACACATGGCACACACACACACTTGGAGTGCACAGAGCAGGCTGGGTGGTCATGCATGGGATAGCTGACTGGTGGCTCATGGCCATGAGGATTCATGCCATGACAAGCCACTTCAGCATCAGGTCCAGATGGGCAGCCATTATATCCCCACCAGCCAATCAGGAGTGATTTGGCTATTTGGCCCAGCTCAGGAGTCTTTGGCAGCTTGGGGATCTTGCGGGTCATGCTGGGAGGCATGCAAAAGCCACCTATATCTGCTCTGCTTGGGCCTTGCAGGCAGGCTCTGAGCCTCCCCACCACAAGGGCTAACATGTGTTGTGCTTCCTCCCAACCTAAATTACTTAGCATAAAGCTTAACATTTAGAGGACTTCTGCTGTGAGCCTCTTTAATGCCTTTACTTTGATATATTTTTTTCTGTAGGCAGTAATGCTAAGATCCTGTTGAAAACAGTACAGAAAGACCACAACAGGTTGGATCTTTTGGGGATTCCTATTTGAAATCACTGGTTTTATATTGTAAACCATCTAAGTATTTGCATATCTAACAGTGTTAATATCGTGTGCTACTCTGTGTCACCCTTTAAAGGATCTCCAGGTGCTGTGACACCCTGGCTGAGAATCATTGCCTTAGATAAATAGCTTAGGTTAATAAGTATTTATTATTCTACCTTCCTTACACATACTGAACATTTAGGGATAAAAATTATTCATTTAGAAAAGCTGCTGATTTTAAGGATGAATACTCTATGTGGCTGACCATATATTTTTTTTTAGCCTGGAAGCCTGAGAAGATTAGGACTGTAAGATCTGTTGCTACCTGTGTGTAGTGATATGTTGTCAAATGTAAGGGGGTTCACTGTAAGGTATGTTGCTGCCTGTGTGTATGATATGTTGCCAAATATAAGGGGGTTCCCTTAAAAGTCTCCAGTACAAGCTGAAGCAAAACAAGTGACACTACCTGAAAATAGTGCTGATGCTAAAATTATTCTTGCTACAGAAATATATACACCCAATTCATATAGTTTGTCTGTCCCTGCTATTCTTTTTCTCCAGAGTGGTGCACACTTCCATTGTGACCCACGCACCCTCTTGTTATTCCTTCTGTGATGTTAAAGAAACTGATATTAGGTTCAGGAGAGACTCTCCATGATAGCTACCATCAGATAGCTCCCTGATAGTAGCTATCATATAGATTACTTTCTGATAGTGGCTATCATGTCTGCTGCAATATTGGTGTGACTCATGGCTTAGTAGCTGACTGAGGGAGCAGCAGTCAGCTCAGTCATTTTTTCAGAGAGGGTCATTCTTAGTTTTCATGAATTTATATCAAGAAAAAATTAAAACAAATTGAGAATTCTGCCCTCACCTCTAGGCCAGACTAATTCCTCACCGTTCTGATTACCTCACTACACATTAGGAAGGTCTGGGTAGGTAATGCATATATGACTAGATAATTCCCTGGGATACCCCTTGAAATTAACTGGGATTCATTTGAAATTAATTGGGATACCCCTTGAAATTAACTGACCCTACAGAATCTATGTAGAGGGCCTCCTCCTATAAGCATGGACCCCAGATGCTTCTTACTTTCAATCCTTCCACATGATTTACATCAGTGTATAAGTCTTTACAATGCAGTACAGGCAACCCCTGCTTAATGCCATTTCGCTTACCATGGTTTCACTATAGCACTCATTAAAAATACCTACCTGGTTTCAATTAGCACTCAACGATTTTGTTATAATGCTCAGCATGGGAGGTACTGTAGAGAGAAACAGTGGCAGCAGTGGCGGTGGTAGCAGCATCGAGTGATGCAGTGAGTGGCAGCCAGTGGGGCCTAGGGTGGGGTGGCACATGGTGCCGGAGTAGGCGGGAAGAAGCTGTGGTGAGAATGGGTGGGTAGGGGGCTGGGCAGCATAATCATGGAGCCTGGGCCAGTGGGGCCCAGGGCAGGGTGGCAGGAGCCCAGGGTCCACTCTGGCTTGTGGTGCTGGAGCAGCTGGTGTGTTGGGAGGAGCAGCGGTGGCTATGAGAAGGGGCGGTGGGAGGTGTGAGTGTGGGGCTGAGGCTGGTGCCCAGAGCCAGCAGGGCAGCAGGAGCATGGAGCCTGAGGCCAGGGCCAGCAGAAGTGCAGGGCCAGAGCTGGTGTGAGCCAGGGCTCAAGGACACATGTGCAGTGTCCCCTCCCCCAGCCCACAGTGGAGGCATGGCCGTGGAGCCCCCGTCCCTGGGCTGCAGGTCACACATTCACCTGCCAGTGCCCTGTAGTTTGCCATTAATCCCTGTCTTCTCAATGTTAATCCCTGGTCAAGCAGGTTCCTGACTCAGGCCCCGCAGGCAGGGTAGCTAGGGCTGTGCACAGGTGTGTTGGTGACCAGCGGGTGCGGGCTGGCAGGGGTCATTGCGGCCACAGAACAATGAGGCCAAGAGGAGCCGATGCCTCCACTGGTGGAGCCCATGCAGTGACTTGTCAGGAGCAGCAGGGCCAGGGCCAGCAGGAGAACAGGAACCAATTATATTTATTTACATTAAACCCTAAGGGGAAATGGGTTTCACTTAACGCTGTTTCACTTAGCATTCATTTTTTCTGGAACCAGTTAAGAATGAATGCCAATTCCAGAAGGGGGTTGCCTGACCTATTTTTGTGAAGAAAAAAGCTGGAAATGTATGGAAATCTGGCTGGAAATCTGCAGCACTTACTAATGAGCCGAGATGTTCCTTTAGCAAGAGACTAATTTAAGCCCCTTCTAGCTTCCTAATCAAAATGAATAATAACATTCCTAATTAGAAAACCTAGTGTCACATTTACCTCTGTATTGGTCTTCAATTATAAATACATCAGAAACACAAATAAGATGCATATAATAGGAGTGTTGTAGGCAAAGGACAACATATCAGGTAGATCATACAGAATGTAAACTTTTATGGTTATTGTGAAACCGGTCCTGCTGCCTTTTTCTACCTCCACATATGAGTTCCAGTCAGAGCCTGAAGGATACAAGCACTGCAGATTCAGACTCCTTTCACTTTTTCAAGCTATCTCTTTGTTTTCCTTTAGAGGATCTCCATGAACGGAAAACTAGTGTCTCTTTTTCTGCAGCCATTTCAATTTCATTCTTCAGTTTGATTCTCCACTTGCTTATTCTTCTGGTATACATGAATTGTATACCAGAAATTTGATGTGTCAATAATTATCACGGTGGAAATCAGGCAGGGAGTCTCATGCTCAAAATAACAAAAGAAAAAAAGTATTCACAGTGGCAAGTCAAAAACCAATATTGATCATGTCCATAGGCACAATCTGCCCTGCAATTATTTATTCACATATGAATAGAGGCTGTAATTCATCTGGCTATAAAAAAAATGTTGATGGAAAAGAAAGGTTCAGAACAGATCATGTCAAGCGTCTTTTTCAGAAAAAGCATGTTTAATACCCTAGTAGAATTTAACTTGTTTTGAAAGTCAAATAATTTTTAATTTTTTTCCCTAGTGCCTCAACCTATTTGACTTAACTCCGAATTTAAGAGCCCAATGATAATCATGAGCAAGGGTTTCTTAATAGCAAAACCAAGGAAAATTCCTTTTGAAAGGGCTTTTGGTGTGAGGATATAAATGGTTAATGATTACTATAAGGAAAGTTAGGTGGTTTTAACTTTAACACATTGTGAAGAATTCAGAAAAAGAACATAAGCAAAGGAACATCTTTCTACATTCAACACTTTGTATGTAATGCACCTTAGAGCATGTGTTCAGAGAAGAGAGACCCTCAAGTCTAGACATAAATTAAACTTATCTTTTTAGTTATTTAGTAGCTCTGTTCCTTCTTCCCCAGCAGTGTAATAAATGTATGGATGATAAGATAAAAATTCAACAGCCTGGCTTTACAAATTCAGTATAATCAATAGCCAAGAGTAAATCAGGAATTGGATTGCAATAGTACACCATTGGTTTGTTTTTCATTTCAGATTCTACTCTAATTGTACATGTACATGACTGGACTGCATTTCCCCCTGGATCCCCAGTGATCATACTGAATACTTTTTGTGTATCTTAAGAATTAGAACATTTACCTAAGGATTGGGTGACCTGCTTTCAAGACCTTTTTAACCTGAGGGAATTCAAACCAACATCTCAGCTGCTAGGAGAGTGACCTGATAACCAGGGATCCTGGTTTTCTCTGATAAAAAAAAAGATCCCCATTTTTTTAATATAAAAAAAGTAATCAACGTAATCCAAAATCCACATTTTTCTGTGATTAAAATGAAATGCTGCTAATATATATAGAGAGAAGACATACAAAAAACTAGAACTCTTGGTTCCAAAATGATACCTTTTATTTGACCAACTGGGGAATCACAAGAAAACTGTCCTTTTCTACAATATTTTGGGATCAAAGTCCCTTAGTCAGGCTCTGGGTAAAGTATAGATGGTACAAGATGGTTAAAAGTCCCCATAGGTAGGAAATACACTTCATTTTTGTACAGAGGTTGCTGAAGATGGACGGCTGTCCCTTTGGGTCCTTTAAAGTGTCCATGGGTCAATGAGAGTGTCTTTGTGAGCCTTTGGTCAGCTTGGGCACACCTGGGCTCGCTTCTCCCTTCCCTGACCTTTCCCCAGTGCCGTTCCGGGTCCGAGATGATTCTAATTCCAGAAGGGGGCTTCAAGGTCCAGTCTGTAAATTCCAGTCATGTATAAGTTCTTCACTTAATGGAACAAGTAGTCTCTAAACCCAAGCCAAAGGCAAAACAGCTTTCAGACATGCAGATCTCTTTAATATTTCATTTTGGCTAGCCTAGGCATCCTGCCACTCAGCATGCTGCCTGCTGTGAATCATAGTCTAGGTGCTTAACTCTCCCCAGACCTTTTAAAGAGCACTCATTGTCATAAATTCCAATTCAGAAATTGGGCACTAAATCTCACTATGAATTATTCCCTTTATGAATCACGGCCCTAGGTACACAAAACAATTATTAATAAACGCTTAAATGGAAATAAAACTCATAGCTACTCAGGCCAGGACAGTTTATAGAACAGCGGTGGGCAAAATGGCAGATCCGGCTGCAGCCAGACTCCATTTCCCAGCAGCCTCTGCTTGCATGGCCTGGGCTGGTTTCCATGGAGAGCTCAGCCCCACCTGCACTGTGATAGTGCAAGGCTGGGGTTGCCATGGAGACCAGCCCCAGCTGGGCTGGCAGGGTGCACAGCAGGGCAGGGCAGGGGGCTGCTCCAGAGCCTCTGGGATTTTGTGACGGGGGCAGTTTGGTCCGGGGCCAGGGCGGAGCCATGATCTGCAGCCTGCACACTCCAGACAGAGGCATGCAGATAGCGGATCATGGCTCTGCCCCTGCAGCAGTGACAGCCTTGTCCTGAGCCAGGGCAGAGCCATGATCTGCTGCCTGTGTACCCCTGCCCAGAGTGTGCAGGCTACAGATTCCAGCTCTGCCCTGGCCCTAACCAAGCTTCCCCTACTGCAAGATCCCAGTGGCTCCAGAGCCGCCCCCTGCCTTGCTCTGCCCTGCTGTGCACTCTGCCAGTACAGCTGGGGCTGGTCTCCATGGCAACCCTAGCCTTGCACTATCACAGTGCAGGTCCGGGTGTGGTCTCCATGAAAACTGCCCCCACCATGCAGGCAGGGGCTGCTGGGAAATGGAGTTCACTGCTGACCTGCAGATTGGACTTTGCCTGCCCTAGAGAAGAGCCTAGAGAACTTTAAGATCAAACAAGAAATTCCCTAAAGCATTTTGGTATTTCCATAGTGTTATGGCTGCTACACATTTTTGGAAAGCAATTTTGGATTTGGGTGCCTAACTTTGTAAGTTTTGTTTAGCTGCCTAAATTCTGCTTCTTCTCCTACTTTTTTCTTCTTGTTTTTTTAATCTGGTCATTGTTCTTTTGAGATATGATTAGTTTTTATATCTTATTTTGGGGCTGTTATAGCTGATGTAGAAAGCATACTCAGAAACATACATGTGATTTCACAACTCTATGTGTGTTTCTGTATGTGTTAAATTTTACCTCTGTTCATTTCCCTTTCTCAGATGTATGATCATAATAGAGATATTTAGTCTACCAGTTCACTAAAAGCGCTGAATTTTAGGAGGACATCTGTCTAGCAGAGGATACAAAGATACTGTTTTAAAAAAGCTTTGACTAGTGTATTAAATTGACTGAAGATGTTATCACAGTTTGGATGCGATGCACAGTAAAGTTTTCCAAGAAAAGGTTCACAAAGCTCTTACTCGCACATATAAAGAGAGAGAAGCTGGAGACATAGAATAGAAGGACCTGTTTTTTGGACATGAAAATGAAAGGAACAAAACACCCTTCTAGCAGTTAATGGTTAAAAACAATCTTCAGACCATGGAGAGAGAAAGAGAAAGATCCTTTTATGGATCTTCTGAAGCCTGCATTAGGTCTGTTTATGAGAGTTGAAACAATATAAAATGCATTTTGGAAGGCTTAAGGTGACATTACATGTTACATTTAGACCATATTAAAAACCTTAAATTATGAGCATCTGCTGGTTAAAGCTCTTTAACTTGTGTTAAGTGCCCTCTGAAGGTCTCAAAGTTATGCCACTTCAGGTGAGGATTAACTCTATGTCATACCCTGGGTGACTTCAGTCTGCTCCATGGAAATAAAACAAACAATTTGCAGCCCTCCAGCATGCCCATGCATTACTCTTATCATCTCCCTCCTCACCCCAGAGGAGGCATAGAGCCTGTGTCCTGGCCCCTTGCCATGTCCCTGCTTGCCAGTTCTTTAGTGGCAAATCAGAGGTATGCAGACATGAAATGGCATTAACCCTTGACATGTGACTGGTTGGCGCAGTTTTATGAGTCAAGGGAAAACATGACTCTTTAGCCTAGTTATATGGGCACGACTTGAAAAAGAAGTGTTTTGGTGCATGTTCACCAGACGTTTTATAAAATTTACATAAAGAATGATTACAAACAGAAATAATCTCAATATCAGGGACTCAGACTCAGATTTCTCACGTTCTGGGCAAGTGGCCTGACTAACAAGTTATTATGGGCAATACACAACATTCATTCCTGAATACTAGCTGTTGCACTTTGTGATCTGACTAATAAGATATTGTGGGCAATACTGCAATGTTCATTCCTGAATACTAGGTGTTGTACTTTGTATTGAACTCACTGCTGCTAGCATCAATCAAACATTAAGCTGCTCTATGTGGGCACTGACAGACACATAACACCCCCACCCCCAAAAAAAAACAAAAACAAAAAACCCCTACACTTTACTGGAAGCAGCAGTATGTTACTTCGACTTGGTTCTGCAGCATCTGTATAGATTGGGGTGCTTTAGTGGGGCTTTTTGGTGCTTTTAGCCAAAGCTGAGTCAATCAGCTGTTAGATAAAAGCACCAAAAAAGTCCCATTAAAGCACCCACTCTATACAGATATTGGGAAAGCTGGGTGATATACACACTGCCTCTTCTGGGCATATGCTGGGGTTGGCATGGAAGCATGCTAAGTTTAAAGGAAAGCACCATTATTTTTTTTTTTGGGGGGGGGGGGGGAGTTCCATGTCTGCAAGCACCCTAAATGCCTAAGAGGCCAAAGACTTGGACAAACTCTAGGTATCTCTCAGTATTGATCTGGATTGTAACAGAAAATCATGCAGGAGTGAGGGGTCTAGGTTTTTTACCAGAATTGTTTCTGAGCATGTACACAAGCCTAAATTGAAACATCTCGGGGTCTTTGACATCAGAGCAGAGTCAGAGAAGTGCAGTGAGACTGCTCCAATGTGAAGTAATTACATGCTGTGGTGGTGAAACTTTAAGTAAAGTTTATCAATCAAGCTTTAGTTGAAGAGGCCCCACCACAATTTTTCACTGCAGGGATGGTGATACACATGATGCTGGAGTCTGATGGGGTGCAGTAATTACATGCAGAAATTACAGGACTAGGAGACAGCTGTTGCCTGGCAGGGCCTGGGAGATTGCTCCTTGCCCCCAGAAGCTGCCTGCTCCTGCTTCAGGCTCTGGTGGTGGAGCTCATGTGGAGATAATGTCCCCCTGCCTTAGTAGCATGGAGCTCCCAGCCCTGACTCCCTGATCAGGGGCAGGGGGCTTGGAAAGAGCTGTAGGGGAGGGGCAGGTCCCAGTTCCCTGCCCTGATCTGCCAATGGGGAAGCTAGCAGTGAACCCCCAACTGGACAGGAGTTCCTAACCCAGCTGGGGGCTTGCTGCCTGCAGCCCCACTGGTGGATCAGAGCAGCTATGACCTTCCCTTCCCCTGCAGCACATTCCAAGCCCTGTACTTCTATTGCACGATTGTGGTACAGGGCTCGGAAAAATCTGTGGGGCTGGAATTTGCCCCTGACCAGGAAAGTTCCCAGCCAGCCCCAGGCTGTGTAGGGGAGTCTGCATGAGTAGCCCAGAGCAGGATGAGGACTGCCCAAAATGGGATAGTCCCCAGCCATCTCCAGGTTTCACAAGCAGACTTCCCCATGTAGCCCAGGGTAGAGCAGGAACTGTCCCAGTCAGAAGCACATCCCAACCAGCTCCAGGTTGGGTGGGGAATTGTCCCCATGCAGGGAACCCCCAGCCTCAGCTCCATGATTATGTAGCAGAGGCTGGGAAATTGTTCCCAGTCTCTGCTCCCTGATCACAGAGCAAGGGCTTGGAATTCCCCGCTTCCAGGGTAGGGGGACATTGTCCCTGCCTGGGTGTCAGTGGCAGAGCCCACCCCAATAGCAGAGATCTCCCAGGGCCAGGGAGCAATCGCCTGCCTCCTGCTACCCAGCTGACAGGGAGCAAATTTGCTCCTGGTCAGCTATTTACATATGCCTTACTGCACAGTAATTACTTGGCAGCTAATTTGCTACTTGCAAGCCTGGTCATTAACAAATGCTTCATGATTTCTTTTAGGTTTATGATATCCTCCAGGAACCCAACTTTTGGATGCATTGCCTTAAAGTACCCAGGAAAATTGTCAATAATAAGAATATTCTTAGCCATGAAAAGAAGACGAATATGCATTTTGGTACCAGAAATTATTCCTAGGTGCTTATTTTATATACTGTATTTTCATGTGAGTAACCTGAGAGAAATACAAAAAAAAGTTTACCTAGCAGAGGGTTTTGTTGTTGTTGTTTTGCTTTCTTCCCATTTTCACTGTAGAATAAAGACATGCAGAGCCACCTGCAGGGCAGAGTAACTGATGATTCATCAACCTTCAAAACCTGAACTTCAAGTCAAAGGGAAAAAAGTGAACTTTATTTGATCACATGCCAGCAGGATGTGAACAGCTTCAGCAAAAAACACATGTCAAAGTTTTCCAGCTGAATTTAAACTGAAGGTTGTGGACTATGCCTTAAAACATGGAAATTGTGCTACAGGGTGCGAATTTAGCGTAGCCAAAGGCTATGTTCATGCTTGGCAGAAGATGAAAGATCATCTCCATAAGCTACCATACAGGCAACTTGCTCATCTAAAAGTACTCCTTAATGGCCTCAACCTGAAACTAAACTAAGACAAGCCAAATGAATAGAAAAAACAGCAATTATTGACATTAAATCCCAGGGAAAAGATGAACAAATACAATTTAACAATGTTTATCATGGTTCAAACTGGTGCAATACATTTATTGTCAAAACTGTTGTCCATACATATTTATATAATCTTAGTCTAGCAATAAGAACTGAATAGTTGGGTTAGAACAGGTGAAAAACTTTCACTAATGTGTCAAGACAGACAAGGTTCTTTGGGTAAATGCCAGATCTTTTATCAGACCAACTAAATAGTTGGAAAAATTGTTCTTTGCAAACTTTCAAGTTCAAACACCCTTCTTCAGACATAGGGAGAATCTGCTTTTTTGTGTTTTCTTGGATGGAATAGAAGCCAATGTGTAAAATTCAGATCTGTGAAAATGCAAATGCATGTTAGTGAAGATCAGAGACCATGGGGCAGTAGGTGTGAGACTGGTAGGTTGGGAAGGGGACAGTGGGAATGTTGACCTGGTGATAGAATGGAGCTGGTAAAATCAATGCCTTTATTTAGTCCATGTTTTTTGTATCCAATACATTTAAGAAGTGAATTTAATAGGCTTGTCTATGAAGTGAAGTTAATAGGCTTGTCTATGAAAGGTGTTTTGTAAATTCCCTTTGGGGATTAGAACTGATAGATTGAAGACAGAGTTGTTGTCCTGTGAGAAGTGTGCCCCCACAGGTAATTGGGTATTTTTGCTTTTAATAGATTTTTGGTGTGCATTTATTCTGTTACACAGTTATTGTTTGATTTCTCCTAAATATTTTCCATCAAGGTATTTAGTGCACCAGATAAAATACATTATATTTCTGGAGGTGCAGGTGTAAGATCCAGGAATGTTGATAATTTTTGTGGGATGTAGTTATTGTGGGAGTGGTGATGATATGTTGATAGGTTTTACATTTCTTGTCCCAGCATGGTCTAAATCCATTCAGTGTGTGTTGGGGCATAGAAAGTTTGCTTCTGATGATGAAGCTGGTGAGGTTTGGCGCTTGTTTAAAGGCTAGGATGGGTGGTCCTGGGAAGATCTCTTAAAAAATTATATCTTCTTCTAATATAGGTTGCAATTGTTTGAGGATTTTCTGTATAGGCTCAAGGGAAGGATGGTATGGTATAACAAATGGTATGTGATTCAACCAACTTTCAGTAACTGCTTTGCACAATAAGGAAGGAGTCTCTCTGTGCTTTAACATGCCAATGTCAAGTGCAGTTGATGAAACAGATTAAAAAAGCAGTACTACTTCCACTATAAGATATGAGAATACTCACTTTAAAGGTGTGTTGTATTGTTCAGATAGTGGAAAACATGTCAAACTCATGCTTATTTTCAACACAAAATGAAGCTTTGTGAAACGTTGCTAATTTTTTTATGTACCAGTAAATAAAAAAGAGGTGGATGAAGCATGACAAACTACACTGGAAATGGTTGTCATTAGCAGCCAGACTTTCTAATCTAGAAAGCTGCCTTATATTGGTTTCAATGCGTGCTTACATCCAAGATGGAGCCAAGGAGAAATTTTGCAGAGCTAGAACTAAACTTGCTGTCATTCCATAAAGGCTTGACAAAATTACTACGGATCCTTGACATAGTCATTAATTGCAGCTTTAAATACATTGTCCATCAAAAATGGTAGGAGTGGATGCAAAAAGGTCTACAACAATATGTGAAAAGCAGGAAAACAAAATATAAAACTTTTGCAGAATTGTGCACTTTGATGCAAAGTACCTGGAAGTCTGTCAGTATAAAAAGCATAATAAAGCACATTTCCATTGCAGTATTCATGCCAAACTCAACATTGAATATGAAGCAAACATCTAGAAAATTACAATGATGTAAACCTAAATCCATCTTTGAATGCCAGCTGTCAATCTGAGACAGGTGATGAAAGCAGTGCATCTCTCAATGCCAATATATTGCATGTTTTGGAGCAGTACGGAGGACTCCAAGTTTTATAGGTTAGAGTGAAATATGAGTCTTTCTGTTATTTAAAAATATTCAATTGTACCTGTTTAGTTAGTAATTATAATTGTACAAATATTGACTTGTACAATCCTATTGGTTATAATGTTGTAGGGTTATCTGCACAGTTATGTTTAATGAACACAACTCTAATGGTGTGAAAGTAATCTGAGAAATGAATCATATATGTGAAAATATGCACATATTATGTGGGCTAGCAAGAAATATTTGTCCTATTGATCATGCATAAGTTTAATTTTGCTCTTTAGTTCATGCATGGTGGCAAATTCTTACATTTCCAAAAATAGGCTATTTATGCAGAAGTATAACTTCCACATTTTAAGTTGCCTAGACAATTATTTACAAATTATGGTGGTTGAATTATTGTTGCTTTTACCTTGTAAGTGGTTCTCTTCCTAATTTTTGACAGGGTAGCCATAAAATCTTTAAAATGTTGGATTTCAAAAGAAATAAATTAGAAAAAAAGACATGAAAAGGAAGACATAATTCTCCAGCACTGTAAAGCACTGTTGTATTGCAAAAATCACAGGAGTCATAAGATGTATCTATATTTATCTGTTCCTTTCCTCTATAATTTATAAAGTAGACAGCAGACTTTCCTGAAGATGCATATGTCCTCAGACAAATAGTCATGAGCATACCTATGTAGTCTCCTGACCAACCCTGGATCAGTCAGTGACAAAACTAACTTCACCTTCTCTCTCCCTCTCAGGCATATTCAGGATAAGGACAGACATTCAAAAAGGCAGAGCCAGAACTGATTCAACCTTTGCAGGTTAATCTAACCTACCTAAGTTGAACACATGTGTAACTGTACAGACATTCCCTCTGATCTGAGGAAATATGGGCACATGCCTGCAGCTGCTTAGGCCAGAAGCCAGTGGGTACTAGAACGTGCCCTCAGCTGCAGGGAAGTTGTGCTAGCGGGGGTTAGCCCATTTCCCCCTCTACCCACCACAGTAGGGTATACCCACCCTGGCAGCCTCTATTGATTGCTCCCCTCTATTGATTGCACAGAGTGAGTAGCAACAGAGGTCAGGGCGGGTAGACCTGGCTGTGGTCCCCCAGGGGCAGTGGGCTTAGAGGGGAGAATAACCCTTCTCGTTTCCCCCTCTGCCTCAGGAGCCATGCCAGCTGGCATCTGGCTGTGCTGAGCCCTGCTGCAGCAGCAGGAAAGGGGGAGCGCTCGGAAGACCCCACTCAGGTCCCTGAAGGTGGGATAGGGAGGGAGGAATTAAACACCTCTCTGGCCAGTTCAGTCAAGGATACTGCCAGGGCTAGCCATGCCCCTGCTGCTGGAGCAGCCTGCACTGAGAAGTGTAGGTCTGTGCTAATGGGAAAGGGGATGGAGGAGGGGAATAAATTTCTTCTGTGTTCCCTTCCTGGGACAGTGTCTGGCCAGGCCCCCACCTCTGCATGTCCCTGCTCCTGCTGGGCTGGAGCAAAGAGCCCAGCCCAGAGAGCATGCCAGGATGCTGGGGAAATCTGAGTTAAGTTAAACCAGGAAGGGCTCTGGGACAGATGTTGCATAAACCAGTTTAAGCTCAATCAGTTAGGTCTGATACTACATTCAACCAAATTTATCTCAAACCAGTTTTGGCCATTTTGAAACTAGCTTATGTGCACTAAACATCTGTTTCAAAAATCCAACTGTCAGAGAATGGGAGCAACTTATTCTGTCTGGGACCTATCCAAGATCAGAAGGGAAATTGTTCAGAAATGGCCTGTGAGCTTTGAGTATAGCCCTTGCTATCCACATATGCACTCACCTCCTTTACCTATATTTGTATACTTCAAGCTAAAATAATTAAAACTCTACCCAAAGCTCTAGGTGTCCTGATATAATCAATAGGGCAGTGCAATATTTTACTGACTGTTTCGTTTCAACACTGTTTCAACTAATTTCAAGCTTGAAACAGTGAAAT
Source organism: Alligator sinensis (assembly GCF_000455745.1). Classification (NCBI taxonomy): domain Eukaryota; kingdom Metazoa; phylum Chordata; order Crocodylia; family Alligatoridae; genus Alligator; species Alligator sinensis. The sequence continues at coordinate 550,192 of NW_005842310.1, forward strand.
CAAAATGAAATAAAGGGCTTCAAAATAGTTTTGAAATGAAACAAGGGCAGTTGAAATGTTTTGAAAGTTTCAAAACATTTTGAGTTTCAAAGCTGAAGCTGGGCTTGCCTGCAGGGAAACAGAAAGTAAGGAGAAGGAGGGGGAAGAGGAGGAAGGACTGCTCTTATATTGATTATGTAGCTGGCCAGTGACTGTCATCCTTCCCTGAGATCCCTTCCAATCCCAGTACTCTGGGGGAGGGATGGAAAAACAGCATAAAATTGTTTAAAAAATTCTGTTTGTAAAACAGAATTGTTTAAACTGGCTGGCCTGCTTTATGCCTTGCAGTCTGACAGTTACTAAGCTATCTTCCAGCAGCTCAGGAGCATTAGACAACAAAGGCTACTACTACCATTGATTTCATTTCCTACTTGCTAGCCTAGCAAGTGGGATTCCACAATACCTTTTGCTTTTTTTCTAGACCCTTTTATTTGATAATTATATTAATTGATTTATTATTTTCAAGTGCATAATTATATTTGATATTATTCTATAGAATTTATATAGGAAGGCAGATACATTGATACATTTTTATAAAAACAAGACACTATGAAATACACCATGAAGCATGGTGGAAAGGCAGCTGGCAAGCCTTCAGGGAGGAGCAGAAGAGGGGGTAGAGGGAGAAGTGTAAGTTGCCCCCCCCAAAAAAAAACTGAGATACAGCCTCTTTCCTACAACTAGCAGGGATGAGGCTTCCAGAAGCAGCAAGGAGAGGGGAGCAGTGCCACTGCCTGTGCCTGAGACTGCATCCCCTCCAAAAGCACCAGCCATAATGTGCCCCCCAACCATGACAACAAGCAGCAGCACCAGCATGACAGTCTCCTTCACTCCCATTTCACTTCCCATGCTGATCCTTCAGGACTAAAGGAAAAGCTGTATCTGGATCTGAGTGCCCTATCAAGGGGAAGGAGGGGGAATCATCTAAGTTTGTGCTTCACACCCCTCAAGTTTCTCCTACAGCCAGGTCTCCTTCCCCAGAAGGCACTTCAGAGAAGGCTGAGGTAAATGTTGTGGAGGCAAGTGGCTCAGCTGAGTCTGCTCCTCCTGTTGCTGTGCCTCTGCCTGCTGAGCAGGGGGAAACTGCAGAATCCACACATGCACCTGCACCTCAGAAGCAAGCGGGTAGTGTGGTCTGGGATAATTTTAAGATGGCAGATAATACCATGTATGCTATCTGCCTGCACTGCCAAGCCAAAACCATCTGGGGCAAGGGAACAAAACACATGAGCACCACGGGGGTGCTGACACATCTCTGCAGGCACCACCCCCTTGCCCTTGCTCCTCCTCAGCTTGGCACCAGCGGAAGCATGCCCCAAGGGAAGTCCCCCTCTCACTCCAAAGCCCCTGTCCTCCCAAAGCAGAGGCAGGCCACCCTGTAGCAATGGGAGAAAGATGGACAGAGAGGGGGCATGTTGCAAAGGCAAGCAAGATCACCCACACTATTGGAGAGGCGTTTGCTCTGGATGGCCAGCCCTTCTTATTTGAGCAGTCAGGGTTCAGGCGGCTCATGGCACTCATGGCCCCATCCTACCAAGTGCCCACATGCACCACCTTCAGCAGGGGGGTGGTGCCCTCCCTGTATGAGGCATGCAGGGAATACTTGAGGGAGAAGCTGTGCAAGGCAGGTCCACAGGTGGCCTTACATTTCACCTTGGACATCTGGAGCAGCAGAGGTGGAGATCACACCTACCTCTCCCTCACAGGGAACTGGTGTGACCAATCAGGCCATCAATGGGCTCTCCTTCAAGCTGAGGTGATGAATGAGCCCCACACAGCAACAGAGACCATGGGGGCCATGAACGCTTGGTGCAGGGGTGGCTCATTGGGCAGGGTGAGCTCACCCACAGGTTCATGGTCACCAACAATTGGGGCAATATGGTCAGGGCAGTCCATGATGCCAACTTTGTTGGCAACTGCTCTGTGGCACACAAGTTGCACCTCATTTTCAGGGATGCCTTGGAGGGAGACAGGGATGTCAGTGACAGCTCCAGCACCACCAGCAAGCTCATTTTCAAATGCAGGAAGGTGGCAGGCTACTTCCACTGGAGCATCAAGGGGGGCAAGATGTTGCGGGAAAAACAAGCGAAGCTGAACATCCCACAGCACAAAATCATGCAGGATGTGGAGACTTGGTGGAACTCCACATACCTGATGCTTGAGAGGCTGATGGGGCAACAGAATACCATCCATGAGATGGCCGTGCTTGGGGAGATTGGGATCAGCAGCCCTCTTAACAGAGCTGAGTGGGATATCATCTCCCAAGTCTTGGTGGTCCTCAAGACCCTCACTGTTGGCAAGGCCCTTCTTAGCCAGGTGATCCACATAGTGAGGGAACTTCAGAGCCACATGGAGAGTTTCCAGGGGATCAGCGTTCTTGGCTGGGGCAAGCTGCTGTCACCAGACATCCAGGTGCTGGAGGACGGTATCAGGAACAACGTGATCCTTTGCAGTCCAGTGTGTTCCATGTGCTGGCTGCCATGTGTGACTGGAGGGTGAAGGGCAGCGTATGCAGCAGCCAAACCCTGAATCTGTGGATGAAGGTGGTGGTGAAGTGAGTCAGGGAGGCAGAACGGTGGAGGCGGGGGGACGTGGAAAAGGGGGAATCCACTGTCCCATGCTAGCACACCATCTACCAACCAGTGTACTCCTCCACCACAGGCGCTTCCAATGTGGACCATGGTCATAGCTTCCATGGTGGGGCCCAGAGGCATCAGACCCCGCCATCAGGCAGGTAGCACTCAGGCCTTGGTGGCTGCCTGTCTCACTGTGGATGTGGTGCCACTGCTGTGTAACACTTTGGCCTACTGGGCAAGCTGTGGCCAGATCCACAGTAGGATCACCTGTCCTGTCTACCGACCAGTGTTCCAAGTGAGAGGGTGTTCAGCATTGCTGGGACATAGTGACATCCCACCACACCTGCTTGGATCCTGGTTTGGTGGAGCAGCTGGTGTTCCTCAAGGTGAACCTCCTGCTGCTGGGGTTCCCCAGGCTCCAGGTGCAAAAGGAGTGAGTGCCACCCTCCTCACTCTGTCCATACCTATTTCCTTTTTTTCATTTTTCAAAAAACATTTAATGCTCTGCTCTCAGAGCTGGAGGGGTCACTCACTACATCACCAGCCAGCAGAGGAAGAATATGACCCTGCTGAGCTTCTGTGCCAGGATGAACTTGGAGGTATGTGCTGGGGCTAAGGGGAAGGAGGAGGCTCCAGGTCCTGGTCATGATCACTAAAACTACACTCTGCCAGGGTCTGGGAGGCCTGGTGGAATTTTTGGTGGCATGACAGCCCCAGGAAATGCCAGGATTGAGGATCCCCCTGGTGAAATGTGGGTAGCAGGTGCCATAACCTCCAGCCACCACACACACGCACACACACACATCAGTCCCGGCTGGGGAAAGCCCAGACACATGATATCTTTGACAGGCTTGCTGGTTGCAATGGAATTGTGAGGCTCCAGGTGAGCTCAGCTTAGCTGCCTGGGATGCCAGCTTTCGGGTTGAAAAACCCTTCATTAGGCTGAGGAAGTACCTATAGTTGGTGTGTGTGCTGTTTCTGGATGGATGGAATTGTAAAGAAGCCAGAGGCCGGTATGCAATGCAGGCAAGAAAGCCAGTCAGTGAAAATGGAAATGCAGGTGTCAGAGGGTGAGGGACAGGCTGGGGTGGGTCAGGGAAGGGGGATGTAGCAGTGCAGGTAAAAGTGGAAAGGTACCTGGGGAGTCAGATGTCAGGCAAGTTGTAGTATGTCAGAATTTCACTGTCTATATTGAGTCCATGAGTTTCTGTACCAAAAGGGTGATGAAGTGCAGTTCATAGGCTCATCTGTGAAAAGTGGTTTGTAAATTCAAACAAGCACTGAACCTTGCTAACCTCATCACAAGAAGCCAACTTCCTATAGCCAAAAACACACTGAATGGATCCAGGCCATGCCATGACAAGGAATGCAAAACCTGCCAACACCCAGGTACACTAGGTTAGATTAGATTAGATTGACCCAAAGGAGAGGACCTTGTCTGCCAGTGCCATGTCCTTAGACTAACACCCCAGCACCTGACCAAAAGGACGCAAGGCCCTGGGCACATCTAAGCCCCAGAGCTGGGGCTGGCAGGGAAAGTTCTTTGCCAGGTGCTGGAGAAGAAGCTCCTGTAGAGAGGAAAGTAAGACACTGTCACATTTTGGCTGCCTGAGATGCTGTTGGTGCTACTGTGCTAGTGTTCACTAAGTTATTTTATTACCTGTTGTCATTTAAAGTGGTGGACTGGACTGGGGAGAAGGAGGACTCATTGGGGAATACTACTGTGTCGTGTGGAGGCTCCAGCACCAGTGAAGGCATGCCTTAACACATACACAGTGTCACCTACCAATGTTACAAGTTTTGCTTGTAAGCAGCCTGAAGTGTACACCTATCTCTTTGCAACCTGGCAGGCTCCATGGCCTCATCAGGGCTTAGCATGCCTGCAGTTTTCATCCCGCTGCACCTTAACACACACACAGTGTCACCCATGTCACAAGTTTTGCTTGTCAGGACCCTGAGGTACAGTTTCCCCAGAAATGCCTACACCTATCTCCTTGAAGCCTGGCAGGATTAATGGTCTCAGCAGGGGCTAGCATGCCTGCAGTTTTTACCCCGCTGTGCCTTAACACACACACATGACGTGAGTTTTGCTTTCAAGACTTTGAGGTGTAGTGTCCCAGAAATCCCTGAACTTATCTCCTTGAAACTTGGCAAGTGTCATGGCCTCAGAAGGGGCTACCATCCTGGCAAGTTTCATCCAAATCAGGAAATAAATGACATGGGTATAGGCACTTTTGTGCTTCTTCATTGTAGCCTATGGGCGAAATATTGAAACAGTGTTGAAACGGCGTCGAAACAGTTTAGACAAAATGAAACAAAACAGTGGTTTCAAAACAAAATGAAACTTGAATCAAAACACTGTCCCATCAAAATGGTGAAATGGAAGTCAAAATGAAACAGTGCTGTTAATGAATGCCATTAACTTAACTCTTAGTATCATGGAAATCTGCATGTCTAAAAGACACCCACCTACATCTGCATCACCTAGAAAATACTCTCTCAGATTTCCTCCCAAATCACTTAAATTAGACATGTAGGTTGTCAATTTGGTAGTGAAAAGATCTTAGTGAACCACCCATTGAAATTTAAAAAATAAGTGTTAAACTTGGCTAGCCTAGCTAAAATTAAAAAAAAAAAAACAGATGAAAAATGTTTAAGAAGCAAGTGAGAAGCAGATGAACAATTATGGGTCCAACATATTCAAACTTCATTGAATGCTTTTGAAATATCACCATGTGTGATGAAGCACAGGAAAACAAGTACAACAGAAAAAAAGGAGTTAGATTTGAAACTAATCTGCAACATTCTTGCTAGAAACCATTTATAAAACCTCTTTGTGGTTTCTTTTCCCTTTCAAGAAATGCTGTAGAATTTAAGGAAATGTGATCTGCATATAACATTCTTTGCTGTAAAAATTGTCACAGAATATGCTGTTAATAGTGTCAATAGATGTAGTACATGCTGTGCATGGTCAGAGGCTGTGTGGCACAATTGCCGCAAAGCATAAAGCTATTAATTTACTCTGAGTTCCATAAGGCTTTTCTTTAAATATATGGGTTCATTATTGTATAATTTCCTTGAATAATGTTGAAGTAGGAAAGACTCAGTAATAATACTATAGTTTTACCCAGGAGCCTGCATTGAAACAAAGTGTTGTATATTTGTTCTTGAATTTCTCATGCTGTATGATGAATAGTGGCAATTATAGGAAAGAACAATATTAGTTTTACAGTTATTGTTATTAACTTAAAGTACTAAGAATAAAATCCCATATTTCACCAGATACTCCAATCACTGCCAAAATGTGTGACAGAAGAACATTTTATAATCCCTGTATTTCACACTGACTGCACAACTAGAAATTGGCAGAGCCAAGTCATTTATATCTCCTTATTACCAGTTTGCAAAAAGCATTGAGAATATGGAGCTAGTGATGGATATTTTTATGTCAGATGTTGTTTTATTTTCTTTTGCTGTATTCAATTTACTACATATTGGTTCTTCTGCAGTTTATTAAAGTAACAAAAAGAGATTAGCAGTAGAGGAACAAGACAAATAACTTGATTGTTGTTATTTTCAGGAAAAAAAACCCCTACATTTACTTATAAATTGAGAATATTTAGACAAGTTGTACAAGTAAAATCCTGGAAATTCTACTGTGTTTTGTAATGAATTGCCTGTAACTTACTTACATTAACTTATTTAAATTAATAGAGAATGCCCCTAAATAATGGGACAATTTTAAGTGGAATATTTCTATAATAGCTCATTTATATACAAAACAGAATTAATGCACAAATGTTTTTTTTCTGAAAAGGTTGGTTGAATTCCCATGGCAAAAGACCAGCTAGGAGTGTGGAAGTGAGACATAGACAATGCATATACTTCTTCAGCTCTTCATAGCAGGATGAATTTATTAAAAGAAAGCAGGTTTAGGTGAACCCAAAATGTTTCGCATGATTGAAGGAGCAAAGGTATATACTTACAAGTTGGCTTTAGGGAAGTTTAACCAGAAGCGCTTATAATATTAACAGTTATGAATTAATCCTCACACCATATCCACGTGGTAGCTAAGAACTATTATCCTCATTTAAAGGATTGTGAAGTTATAGTAGAAAACTAGATCAGCCAATATATTGTAGAACTAAGCACCCATAACTCCAACAAAATCATTGGAACTCACTCCAACCCCTAGAGCACTGCGTGCACCACATCACACCAGTTTCTTTTGGGGGTCTCTGAAGGTACCTTTCTCCCAGGTTGTGATACTGAGTACTGCCCGCTAGGCACTAGAGTTTGAGTGGAGAGAGAGAAAGGACACGAGGGAAGATGAAGAGTGGAGGACAGTGATATCTCCATGGAGCAGACACACATTTGATGTTCCTGTGAAAGAGGTCACTTTTCCAAAATAAACCTCAACTAACAGATAAAAGGTATGATTAAAAGGTATAATTTTAATATAATTATATAATATTATATAATTTTATAATTTTATAATTATATAAGTATAATAACAGATAAAAGGTGTGATAAAAGGTATAATTTCTGAACCAAAAGTTCTAGATCTTTGCATTTCTTTTTGTTTTAGACCAACACGCCTACCAAGTACATCCCTGCCCAAAAAGGGAGAAATTGTGACTTCTCACTCAGTGTCACAAATGGCTTGAACATGTGTCTGCTCTTACTTTGCTCATAAAAAATGCATTTACAATAGCACAAATTTAGTGTGTACCAAGGCCCATAGAAAGAAAGTCTTCCTAGCAGCCAACCTAAATTTCCCTTGCTGCATTTTAAGACTATTTTTCCTTCCCCTGTCCCCTGTAGCCACAAAAAACAGTCTATCACCATCTTCTGTATAACCATCTCTCAACTATTTGAAGACTATTATCAAAGCCCCACTAGACGTCTCTTCTCCAAACTAAATAATCCCAGCTCTTCCAACCTTTCCTCATTTGTCATGTTTCCCAGGTTTCTAGTCATTTTTGTTACTCTCCTCTGGACTTCTATTTTCTCCACATCTTTCTTAAAGTGCAGTGCCTAAAATTGGAAACAAGACACCAGATGAAGTCTCATCAGTGCTGAACAGAGCAGAAGAATCACTTTCCTTGAACTGCTAGTGATATTTCTTTTAATATAGCCCAGTACACTATAGGCCAGTAGTTCTCAATCTTTTAGGATTCAAGGTATCCTTTCACAGATCCAAGGTACCCTGGCCAGATTCAAGGCAAAAATGTCATCTCTTTTCACTACATTTTTACTACATAAAGATAATAGAGCAATTCTTCTGTTGCAAAGAACTCATAGAGATCATAACAAATCAGATTGTTTTTAACATTATGAATTCCTATTTGAAATCTCTGCATTTATCCTGTATATCATGTTTGCATACCTAACAATGCTAATATTCTTTGGCATTTTGTGGCATCCCTAAAATGATCTCAAGACATCCCAGGATGCCTTGGTTCCCTGTTTTAGAATCACTGCTACAGGCATTTTTTCCAAAAGCATGCTGTTGGCTCAGATTCAGCTTATGGTCAACTCTTTACGTCCTTTACTGCAATACTACAAACAATCCCCAACTTGTATAGGTGAAGATATTTAATTAAGATATGATATGATACCAGACCCAAGACACACCCTCATGTGATGCTCACAATGAAGCATGTAAGTCAAGGTGTTGTGAGGAGAGTCTAGTATGATGACTGAACTGCAATTTTGATTATTCAGTCTATTATCCATCTAGTCTCAGTGGGTGCATCTACACATGATCCTATATCACCATAGCAACGTGCTATTGTGACATAGTGTCCACAAGCAAAAACCATGATGACACCGCTACATCACCATAGCAACATGCTCCCTTGGTATAGCACATTACTATGGCGATGTAGTGGCTAAAAACAACCATGCCCTGCCGGCACAGCGCAGTACAGGCTGTTAGTACACCGTCATTTAGTACTTTTGGAAGTACTAAATGATGGTGCAGAAACAATAGCTCCATAGGGGCACACGTAGATGTACCCAGTGAGTTTTACCTGCACCCTAGACATATTTTGCAAACTTGCTTGTGCTGGTGAATATTTACTTATACAACAGTTAAGCTAAATCCTTGGCAAGGAAGAGTCTTATTTTACCTTTCCTTGAAAAGTTTTCCATAGCTTTATTTGAAGCTCCCAAAGTACAAAGGAACAAAATCACAAAAACAATATGTCATCATTAGGTTATTATCCTGTCATCGGTTGGATTTTTATGTCAAACTTCTGTTGATTGGAGTGGGTGCTCAAAACACATAATTCAAGGGACACAAGCATGTGACTTTATTACATTTAATTGGGTTGTGACAATATTAAAATATATTTTTTCACTCTCTGGTTAAAATTGTACTTCAAAGCTTAGAGAAAAGATGTTAATATGGATAAAGTTTTTATTAAGTTTAGTTAAAAAATACTGTGTAGTAAAATGGATTCCTAAAATGATCTCATTGTGTTCTGCAACATCATTTAAATAAATCATACAAAATATCATTCCTTCTTCATGTTTCAATGATGACTTCTCTTTACCTATATTTTCTAAAGTTTTTTTCAGAAAACAGACCTGAGAGACAAGTATTACATTATCTCTGTTTTTTTTCAGGTCTAGGTATGATAAAAACTCACTAAACTCATGGCCTTGCCATAACTCGCTCTCTTCTTGTAATCCCATTTAAGGCATGCACATCCTTACTCCACAATGCCTCAGCAGCAAATACATTTCTTGTATTTTTACTTGGTGTAATCAGTTAAACTTGTCAGTTTTCCCACTCCAGTTTCTTATCTGTATCTTATGATAAATTGCACTATAAATCCATGTCACAAGTCATTTAGTGAACTTAGATAACATTAGGTCCTATTTTGGTTTACTTGTTTTTTTGTGCAGCTAATACATTATCATTAAAAGTTTCGAAATAAGAATAATAAAAAAAAAGACTTCAAAGGAATTGAGATGGTTCTTTTCATTTGGATTTGTTTTTCTTCTATTTTCATACTGGATCCCAAAAGAATGCTGTGCAGAATCATTAACAGCAAATATGTGCTTACAGCAGGTCTAAATCAATTGCTAATTAACTCCACAAGGCAGAAATGGATTTCTGTTTAGTACTGAGTTTGCTCTTTTCTTTTCTTTTTGACATTCACAGGTGTGAGGTTCATAGTGTCCATATCATAATATCCATGCAAGCATCTTCTTTGTAGGGGCCTGATCCAAACTACACTGAAATCAACAGTTCTTTTTCTATTGGCTTCAATTAGGTCCTAATATAGTCTCATATTTGGGGAGTTCACATCAGTCACTAGTAGAATACAGTACTAAGAGCTCTGCATTTAGCACAGAAATAAAAAAAAGTATTCCAAGGTAATTTTTTTCTCTAATAAAAAAACAAATAGCTTATTGCTTTACTGGTGGGATGCAATCAAATTTGGTCATTACTGGGACAGCATACTGATTCCTATTAGGAGTTCCTAGTTTATTACTGTGCATGATCTTGTCACCATTCTTTATGCAAATGCTCATTAATTTCAGCAGGAGTCCTGCATGAATATATGGTCCAAGGTCAACAATGAAATGGTCAGGTTTGTCTGGAGCAGCCCACATATTACACATTTCTTTTCTGGTTCTTTCTTCACAAGTGAAAAGACTGTGAGAAAGCCATATCTTCAAAGGATCCCTATATATTTATATTTTGTTTTCATTATGGAAACCAATATTTAGCAAAGATTGTTTTCAGATACTGCAACTATGTCTCAGTCATATTTTTAAAAATCTTTTTATAGGAGAAATTATTAAACAATTTGAGTCGGCACAAACAAATATATTTATAACTAAGAGATTGATTATTGCATTTAATAGTTAAATCTACAGTATTTGACTAGGTACATGTCTAAAAAGAGTATTATAGTTTCAGAGGAATTTTGATTAGCTAAATAATGCGAAGCTTTCAAAATTCTACTATATGGTTAGTATTTGAAATATTTATATATTTTAAACAAACAAATCATAAAGAAAATGCAGTTTCATATATGTGAATGCATCACTGCATAGCAACAAGATTTCAATACATTTTATGAAGTGACATTTTTATACACAGCATTGCATAAAATAAGCATTTGACAGAAATAGATTTAGGGCGAACTGACAAAACAGTGGAGAAGGTTAAGCCTGAACTTTTAATCATATGAATTCTAATTTAAGTGTTGCCTCAGAAATCCTTTCTGTGGAATACTGCTTCAGAAAAAAAAAAAAAACTTGAAAAATTATTGCTTTTCCCCCTTGTATCAAAAAAGTGAAGTTTGTATAATCTAAATTACTCCACTGCTGGCCTATTTAAGCATTCAGACTATTTTTATCTTTATAGCCTTTAGATGGCAGGCTTGTATCACACACAGATTTAGAACTGCTCTTTATATTTCTTTTGTCAAATGTTACAAATATAAATTCACAAAAATAGAAATGGTCTGGGAGAATGGAGTTTGTGGGGTATTTCATTTTATTTTTCCACATTGTGCAATGGTAATTGTATAATGTATGAAGATAATCATTACACACTTGTTTGTAAATTGGTTTGTACTTCTGCTTTTGATATATTTACAGAAACTGATTTCACTGTCACAATAGCAATAACATGAATAATTATCTTTAAAATATTGTTGTAATCTCTGGTAGAGAATAATTGACTCTGCCAATGATAGGTTACTATTACGCTTCACTGGACTGAATGAGTGTGGACAATTTCAGAAATGGACATCATGATTGTCAGCAATGGAGACCTTTTCTTAATGTGTATTTCTGAAACTCTAGTTGTGAGATGTCTGAGACTGCCATATAAAAAGCTCAAGCTATGAGGCAGTTCAGGTTTCTTTTGCATTAACTGACGGTATGTGATTTAATCCCTCTTCCAAGTACAAAAAAAATCACTAAAAATATCTACCCATTTGAACTTTTTAATGAGTCATATCTTTTGAGCTCCTGTCACATAATGACATCACTCAATATGACATATCAAATTACACTGCATGTGACTTAGCAGTATAATAATAATCATGACAACATTAGAAGAGGGAAGAGCTCTAACCTTTCCTAATGGGATATTGTTACATCCTTTCTTATTTATTTTATGTCATAAAAGAGGAAAGCCCTGAATCTGCTTCCTTTTAAAAGCTCCAATAACTTAAAAGATTGTACCACTCAACCGTAATGTGAGTAGTAAAATCCCCGAGTGTGCAAAGGGATACTTCTTCAGTATATTTCTTTACAGTATCTATTTTATGCCAGCAAGCACACCACATTTGTAGGAGCTAATTTATAAATTCTAAATAAACCATTTATGAAAGCTGCTTATGTGACTACCTAGTGCTTAACTAACATTTTCCGGTAAGCCACCTTTTGACATGCTAATTTCGGTCCAGGGTTCGCATTTAGGGACATTGTTACCAGCTACTGAGATATCAAGATAGCAATGACATGAAAGTTCATATGGACAACATGTATCTCCCCAGTTTCAACTGTTATATATACTAATACCTTTCCATTAAATTCATTATTGAAAAGGAAAATCTTATCACTGCTCATAAAGTCATCACACAAATGAATATTGCTCAATATAAATATATATTTAATAAAATTATATTATATAATTGCTTGCTTTGTCTGTCTCATGCCAGCTTTCAGCCCCTACTCCCATCATTCCAGAAATACAGGATTGCTTTTTTAATGAAAGCACTGACGGGGGACCAAAAAGCCTGGATTCAATTCTTGGCCTTTCTACTGACTTCCTTTACCACTTTGAACATTGACCTGAATCAATGCATATCGAGGGTGAATTTGACCTCCTGTATTGTCTGTATTGACAAATAAACAATCATTACTCACTCATTAGATTAAAAAATTGGTATAAAATCAAATGCAATAAACACCATATTGAATTAGAAGTGTTTAGATTAGGTTGTCTAAAGGTGAAAACATAGCTTGATTTATTTACATAGCTAGATTTTTCAGAGCTGTTGAATGATATTATGGAATGTCTATACACTAGGGCTGTGCGACACTTCACTGATATGATTTGGTGGAGATTCGGCCCGATTTGGTGGCCAAATCTCCAAATCTGAATCGAATCAGGAGACCCTTTAATCTCTCTGAATCAAATCAAAACCCTCCAAATTCATTTGGAGAGATTTGATGATTTGGACATAGACACAGCTTTAAATATTTTTTTCTACATTACCTCAAGGTACCAGGAGGCTTGTGAATGCTGAGATGCTAGGGTGGATGGAGCATCCCACGGGAGTATAGGTGGGTCTCCAGCACTCTCAGCAGCTCACCCCAAAGTGGACCAAAGGTAATTCTGGTCAACTTCCAGGTCTGCCATGGAATGTGTGGGGGACCTCCCTACCAAACCCCCCACCTCGGTGACTGGTGTCTCCTTGGTCTGGGTGGGTACCCGAGGTCCCCCTGCAGCTGATTGCTGAGTCGTGGGGGTGCAGGGAGTCTGCCACCGAGCATGCAGAGGGCCCCCCTGTGCTCCTGTGGGATAATCCATCTGTCCCACTATCTCAGCATGCACAAGCTGCTCCTGGTACCTCGAGGTATGTAGAAAAAACATTTAAAGCTGTGTCTATGGCTGAATCACTGATTCTCTGAATCAACATAAAATCTTCAGATTTGGCTGAATCGAATACGGACAGTGATCAAAATCAACAAATTGAATCACTGTTCCTAATTTGGGCTGAATCCAAATCCCATTTCCACACCCCTACTATACACATGCAGAGAGGCTGCGCTGCAGAGTCCTTTCTCCCCAGGTGATCCAGACTGGCTCCACCATGGAATTCTGCCTCCTGAACCTCCAGTGTCCAGACTGTCCCTTCTGGACCAAGCCATGGACTTATCACTCTCTCCTGGAGTCACTTAACCCTATACTTTCTCCCCAGGCTTGCCAAATACCACCTGCCCCTGTGGTGGGACTTTTTATTTAAGGCCCCCTTTTTGCTTTAGGTTTGTTCAAGAAGCTGGGTTGGTTGGCTGTTCAAGAAGCTGGCATGGATTCCCTGATCCACTCAGTAATGGAGCAGGGGCTTCATTGGGTGACAAAGATGTTAATTTTCCAACAAGTTTGGGTCCCTCTTGCTCTTGTGACTTCTGTTGCCTGATCCTGTGGAACAACTGAAAATGAAGGAACTGAATGGGGGCACATCTCTGCAAATGGGGGAACCCTGGAGCAGTGTAGTGTGTGTGCCTGGGGGATGCCCAGAGCACACCTCTGTAAGCAGGGAAACCAGGTGAATGCTGCTGGGGCTTTAGAGGCCTGATTCTGCATGCCCCTGGAATTCACCTGAGGTGCATTCCTGGGGTACCTAGGATCAGGCTCCTGAAGCCCTAGAAACAGCTGCCTAGGGCAGATAGAGAGTGTGGACAACTCTTGAGTCCAACCAAAATTACTAGAATGTTTGTACATATTCGTAGCATCTCTCCAACAGATTATAAATTATCTGGCAACTGGCATTTTTCAGTCAGTATTAACATCCTTACAAACCCTTCAATCTCACAAATTTATAGAGGGCAATGTTAATCAGATTCGCAAACAATATTGCAAACCAGAATCCCAAAGAATAGGTCAAATATTGAACACAATAACATACTATCTTTTATATGCATTTCAGCTTTATTGACCTTCTCAGTTGATTACCTGTTCTAATTTAAGTTTTCCTTCAATCTCATCCTTTACATAAAGAGTTGAGCTTCTTCTCTCTTACTCAGATTTAGTTTATTACATTTCCAAATATCCTACTTTATGAGCTTCAGGTTGGCTTGCAATCTTTCTTCAGTTGGCAGTATATTTTACAGATTGTGGCTATAGCTCTGGTTGAAGAGACAAATGGGTCAACTTGATCTCTGTCACAAGTATTATTTTGATCATAGTTACACCAGGGATGAATTTGACCTGGAGCCTTTCCTTTTCATTAGTGCCATAGATTCAATCACTGTTCACTCAAGTTAAAAGAATGGTACAAAATCAAATGCAATCTATATTGTCTCGTGAAGGAATTGTACTATAAATTGGACATTGCTGGACCAATATACCAAAAAATAAATCTACATAGCTAGAAAAAGTAAGAATGACTATTGAATTTGCTTACTTAAAATGAGAGACTCCAGGAGCTCATCTATTTAGCTTATCAAAGAGAAGATGAAAAGGTGACTTGATCACAATCTTAAGTATCTAAATGAGGAACAGACTCTGATAATGGACTTTTAAACCTAACAGAATAGGTATAACAAGATTCAATGTCTAGAAGTTAAACAAATTCAGATTAAAAATACGATGCACATTTTTAACAGTAAGGGTTATCAGCCATTAGAACAATTTAACAAAAGTTCTGGTGTATTTTCTAGTGCTGGTTTTTTTTTCTGAAAAATAAGCTTTGGTTCAAACAAGAATTCATTCTATGAAGTCCCATACCTTGTGTTGTACAGAAAGTCAGACAAGTTATTACAATAGTTCCTTTGGGCCTATTAATGAAGAAACATTTATGAATCTATAACTGTTCGTTATTAAAAAAAATCAAAACCCCATACTCTGTTCTGACCATGTACAAGCATGTGATTAGCTCTCAAAAGGAAACTGCTGTCAGTTTGGAGATCAAGGTGTCTGGTGTGGGTTAGTAGAAAATGTGGGTTCTAGGTTTTGGAGAGTAATTTTGGTGAGGACAGGAATGTGTTTGAATGTTTTTAGCTTACACCCAAATCCAGATCCCCTTTAGATGAGTAACTAGCATTTATATGCTACTAAAATTAGTGATATAGGTGGTATTTTGGGTCACTTTTGCATATATTCATTCCCACTCTTCCTGTGTAATTTATGGTGCCCTTCTGAGCATGCTCAGAAGGCATTCTCTACAGCCCATACATTCTGTAGCAATTCTACTCCCCTGAGAGGCCATTAGATGTTACTTAAGTCCATTATATGTTACCTTCAGAAAGGCCACAACTAACAGCTGTTGGACATCAGAGATTAATTACCTGCTACTATTAGGCTCAATAGACTAGCAGATAAGGTACTGGCCCAAGGATCATGGGATCTAATGTCTAGACCTCCTTGCACAAAAAGATGTGATCCTAAGTCCCAGAAAAGTGCCCTGGTCTCCAGGTTTTTGGATAACCATTATCAAGAGTACCTCCACATCTCTTTTTGAAGATGGATTATGAAATGGTTTAAGTTGTGGGTAGCCTGGGCTAATGGTAGGCCATCACACATTGGCCAGAAACAGGGGTAGAATCCAATCTGGGATCAGGAAACAAGTACCAGATTACCAGGCTCAGGAGAAATGCAGGGGCAAGGTCTGAATTTCAAGCCAAGTTGAAGTTCAGAAGTCAGAGGATGAATTGCCATATCTAAGGGAAAATACAGAAACCAGTGTCCAGTAACAGAGTGAGCAGGGTCAGGAAACCAGGAAACTAGGAGTATGAATTTGCAGACTCCTGCTAGGGCCGACCTTCATCAGGAACTGGAGTTGGAGTAGGCTTTGAACAGAATAAGAATAGAGGACAGATCCACAGCCAGGTTTGGCGATGTTGGGCATGCAGGACACTAACAGGAGCTAGAGCCTGATTCAGGAGCTCTGGGAACTGCATAAGCCCTGGAGCCTGAGTGGGTTTAGGAAACAGAACAGAAAATGAAGTTGGAGACTGAGTAGGCAGTCACCAAAAACAGAGTTGGAGATGGTAACATAACCAGAGCTGGCCTCTGGCACTCCAGGCTAGAACTGGAACTGGAACCGGAACAAACTGGAACTGGGGCTAGGGCTGGAGCACACTTGGGGAATTTCAGGAACTGGACCTAGAACTGGGTCTGGAGCAGGAGAAGGCTTAAGATTCTCTGGGAACAGGACTGAGGCTGGGACTGCAAACAGGACTCAAATTGTAGCTAGGGCTGGAGCCAGACTCTGGTGCACTGAGAACAGGACTGGACTGGGCTGGGTTTATTCAGAAACCACTGGCATGGCTAGGAAGGGATTTGACTTCTCCAGCAAAGCACAAGCCCAATCCATGGCATAACCAGGAAGGAGGCTGATCCTTACCACCTTCATCTTGTCAGAGGGGTAGATCAGGGGACATGTAGTAAATAGGTGGCAGAATTGGTAAAGAAACCCCACAAACTTCCCAGGGCTGCCATCAAAAGCTGTGTCCACATGAGCATGGATGTTTGGTTCCCTGAGGACAAGAAGCAGCAGTACTCCTTGCACTGCTGCTACTTGTCCCTGGGGAATGCCCATGCCATGTGCACTTTGGCTGCAACAATTTACCTCTGGTGGGGTAGGGGAGGCTTTAGCCAGCACTAAGCTGGCCCGAGCAGCCTTACCCAGGGTCCTGGACACCTCCACGGGCTGCAGCAGCAGCAATTTTGCCACGTAGAGCCTAGCCAGCACCTGCAGTGTGGGTCCAGGTGGTCTGGCTCTGCTTTTGAGTGGCCTACGTGTGCGTGTACTGCTCCACTCCAAGACAGACCAGTAGACAAGCAAGAGGGGAAGATATGTGTGGCCTGAAAGAGAGCTAGCTAAACAGAATATGGCTCAGTGTCATGGGCACTGCCCTCAAAAGGAGAGAGTCCTAGTTTTGGTTCCTACCCCAATGGTGCAGAAACTACTACATTGCTGTGTATCCATTTTATCCAATGACTATGAAATGTTAAATACAGAAATACCCCACTCTCTGACTTGCTTTCCTTCTATTCCCTGGGCAAGTGCCCTAACCACTTGGCTATCAGGCTAACAGGTGAAAGGGTTTTCTTTACTCACTTTGTTTCTTTGACTGACTTGTTATTTTACACCCTTCTGGGGTAGATCTTCCAGGGGAAATCTAAAATATTTGGACATGACCTCGAATGTCATCTGTATGAAAAATATTGGATGTGTAAGCTTTACTTACATGGTGATCCACAGTGCGCAATTAAGAAAAAAGACCCTTCAGTGTAGCCCTGCTTCACATGTACCACTTGCCAAAACAAAATAGTGCTTCCATTGTGTTCCCCAGGACACTCTCAGGATCTTAGTTTGAGGTGTGGTTCTAAGAGTGATCCGAGGCATGCACAGCCCTATTTAACTGTAAGCACAACATTTTTTCATCATGAAGCTCATGCAAAGTAGGAGTGAGTGGGTGGACCTTGTTCCTTGGTGGCAGTGTCAGGATTTCATGGAGACATGCATTTACTTACCTAACTCCAAGTCTCACGGAAATAAATATGTAAGTAGCAAGAGATATTCTACTATGAATAACTAGAATATATTTGTTTTTCAGTGGACAGGATTTTGACAGGTTGTGCTTTAACTATCACTGCACCTCAAGTTTCACAATTCAATTATAATGGCTACTGCATTTGTTTAACATTTTCTACTGACTCCATACACACTGACAGTCACAGTACATAAAATAACTGACAGGCAGAAGCAAAACACTTATCATTCAGAAGTATCTTCACTATATGATACCACTGAAGGTTCACTGTATCTTAGTGTGCCATAGGCTTAGCAACTGCTGGTGTACCCTCTTTGTGACTATACAATACTCATCTGTAGATCTGTCTAGGTTTGAGGAGGCACTAATTATTTTTATTAGACAGGATATGTTGTAAAATGAAAGCTATTGTCATATTTGCTTTATTATATATGTTTGCTTTGAACTTTTTCAGACAAATAGACAGCATAGGACCAGCATATTCTTCAAATGGAACAGTGAAAAAATAAGCAAGAGTAGATAATGTAAAGTCATTGCTGCATGGAGACACACTTGTACTGCTTGATCTATGAGGTGTTTTATACCGAATGGACTGTGATCCATCATGAACATAAAAATTATTTCATTAAGTCAAAAGATATATTGTAAATCACCAAAATTCAACCAAGGAAGTCTTTACTACAGAGCTTTTCTTAGGTCAGTAAATGTTCGAAATTTGAAGCAGAAAAAAATGCTTGAAAGTGATTCAAAGTTTTATTTATTCATCTTTTATGAGCTACTTTATTTCACGGACTTCTTTCTACTATTTAGTTATCAGACTGAATATGTTGTTTTTATTTTATTTCTCAGTAGAAGAAACCAAAGAATAGAATGCTACACTGTCAAGAAGCCATATTTTTTCCACTAATATCACGCTGGCAAAAAAAAATCAATATTTCATGTGCAATGATGAGATCCTTGCTATCTTTCACATACTACATGACTCAAAATTATGGCAGACAAGATGTCACATGTTTTGTAGGCTGAGAAGAATGTATGCTAGATATATACTATTATATATATATTTGTATATGTCATCCAAGATAAATACCTTTGGTCTGAGGAAAGGGCACTTCCCTACCAGAAATACCTGTGCTTTTTTCTGGGATCCCCAAATATCTCTAAATCATCTTGCATTTTATTTCCAATAATGCACACATTTTATTCTTATTTAATTTTAAAAGCATACCTTTCTTTTTTTTAAAAAGGATAGTAAAATCAGGAATAGTGACACAATACACATATGTGATGTGGTATATCACAGCACACAACACATACTGAATATTGATCTTGAGTAAGGAACTAGATAGAAATAAGTGATAGATTCCCCACGCCACTCCTCAAAGCAAGAAATCTATTAGAACCAAAGTACCCACCTGCTTATTTTTATAAAAACTAAAACTACAACTGTTATATGAACTTAGTGGGTGTATCACATTATATAACTGTCCTTTTTGGAAATATGTTTTCTGCATTTTCAAAGCTTTCCATAACTCATATGACTTGAGAGATGATAGAGGAAGGATAGCTCAGTAATTAGGACATTAGATGGGACTTGAGGAATGTGGTTTCAATTACCTGCTCTTTCACACACTTCCTCCATGAGCTTGAAAGTTTCTGTCTCTTTGGGTGTTGATGCACTTTACACTTAGCACATACTAACTACACTAATTGCTAGTATGCAAGTGTTCAAACAGTGGCACTAAATGGCATTGTAGTTAGGCCTTTTCCAGGAAGGAGTATCTACACATCATATTACCTAATACATATTGTATATTGAATGTAAGTATTTTCATGTATTCAGTTTAGCTGTCTTGTCTTTTGATTCATGGAGGCCCTCTGGAACATAACATCCCAGCCCCAAGAAAGGGCCAAGACTTACTTGTTAAAAAAGGTGCTAAATCATACATGTATCATTTGAGTATCCCCATAGTTGATGTTAACTTTAGTCTTCCTGACCCCTGCTTAGAGGTGGTTCAAATGTAAGCTTCTTCAAGTTGGCCAATCAAACTCTGCTTCAGCAGGGAGCTGTTCAGCAGTTTTGTTTTTCATCCTGTGTCCTGGGTCATCTCTAGTCATAACTGCCATATTTTTATGCATGTAGCTGTTGGTTTTTCTTTTATTTTTTGGCTGAACTATAGAAAGGAAACTTTTCCATGATTTAGCCATCACATAGTTTCACTCTCAAGTAGATAGGACAAGCATTATATAGTATAGGTGCAAATATGATCCCTTGATATTTTGTATTAATCATCAGTTCTTACTACATAATTTATTGTGGAATCATCAATTTTATAGGAAAAATTATAGTATTTGTAGCAGTTGGCAAACTTTTGTCATATCGTATATCTTGCATGAAGCCTCCCATAGTTTACGGTGTCATAAGCTGCTGATAGGTCTATGAATATGGCACCAGTGACCAACCCTTCCTTGAAGCTATCTTTGATGTGTTGCATGATGTTGAATACTTGACCAGTGGATGCTTTCCATGGGCAAAGTCATCTTGTTCAGGGATTATGTGTACTTCACCAACTGGTGAAAAAAGGTTTAAGATAAGGTGTTCAAAGTTTCAAAAGATGACACAGTAAGGATATAAGTCTAAAGTTCTTTGGATCTGAAGGATCTTTCCCCATTTTAAAAGTGCTAAAATACATGTTTTCCACTGTTGGCACTGGATTTATGACCCAGATATCTTGCTCTGAGCAGACCCAAAACAGACCAACCACAACCTTTCCATTTGATAATAGGCAAATTGTATTGATACACAATGATAGCAGATAAGGATAATAAAAACAATTCTATATCTACCGGTCCTAGAGCTGTCATCAGAGCCAAGGCATATCTGGCCTGTACACGAGGTTCACTCTGAGGTTCTCTCTTCAATGTAAGATGTCAGCAGCCTGGTGGTTGGAGGATTAGCCCATACCTCCACTAGTGGGGTGGGTGAGACAGGCTGGTGGTTTGCCTTCTGTCCATGATGGTCTCTTGGAGACCCTTTGCTTCTCTGAAATTCTTTCTTTTGTATTCTTTTCCCCTCCTGATGACTCTTCATTTTTGGTCATTGCTGATTGGTCTTTCAGTGGTTGTCATACTGTCCACATTCTGTCCTGTCAGCATATTCCTTTGTTTCACAAATGCATCACATGCACACATTCTAATATGGGCTTTACCAGTGTCCTCCTAATTTGGTCTGTTCCCCCAAAACTGGAAAGCCCAAAAGCCCTGAAGTTGGGCACCGTGACTTGGTACCACTGTATCTTGTGTTATAGAACAGTGCAGTTCATGGCTTCAATTCCCAGCCTATGTGTCTGCTCACTGCTTGCCTGTATTAGACACAGCAGCCCTTGAAGAAACTTTGTTACAGACAGGCTTTTTAGAAATCAATTAACCCTTGCTGTTCCCCTGGACCATTATTCTAATGCATATGCACTTTACCTATAAGCCAATTCCCAAAAGCAAACCTCTAAATACCATTTTCTAGCTATCAGCCACCACATCTTAGGTCTTTTGTACATGGCTACTTGCATATTGTACAATGGGAGTATTAAGGCCCTTGTCATTTTTCTGAAGTTTTTTATTTGTACTATGGGAATAACATCAAGGCTGGTAGCTTTGCCATCTTTAAGAGTGTTTATTCCAGTTGTTAATTCAGCCATTGTAATGTGTCCCAAAGTAATACATTTCCTGGTCTTCTTTTCTCTAGATGTGAACCTTCAGTTGTATATTTAATGTCCTTCCATGTTCAAAGAGTTCATGTATGACCTACTTCGTGATGACATCATAGTGTTTTGTTTTTGGTGCGGGGGGTTAGTAAGATTCTAGATGGTTGTCCATGATTTTTTGCTATTGTGTGCCATATCCACATTCTAAATGAGGTTCTACTATCACTTGCTTCTTTCCTCCACTAGCATAGCAACCAGTTTATCTTCTTCTGCAGGGATATCTTCCTCAGCAAACTGATCTGCTTCTTACAGTCTTTGTATTTTGTGTATACAAAGTGGCTGATTCTGGTGTTAATCATTGAACATATTTCATTCTACAGAATTTTGAAATATGCCTTTTTGGGGTGCTGCATTGCTTTTTAAATAAATGTTCCATAATTTTTTGGTGCTAGCTCTATGTTTACTATGGTGGCATCAAAGTTGTTGTGTTAGGGTTAGGATTAGGGGTGACCTTGAGCAGATCAAAAATGACTACAAGGCTCTGGATGCAGGGGTGAAGGGGATGAGTGCTTATATGGTGTTCTCCTCCATCCTCCAGTTGAAGCGAAGGGCAGGAATGGATGCATGCTGCAGATCAGGACCTTCTCATTCTTCCTGACAAAATAGGGCAATCAGCTAGTTACCTCAGGTTTGTGGGTACATGAATGCATGGAGCCTGGGAAACAAGCAGGAGGAACTGGAAGTCCTCACATAGTTATGGAACTATTATGTGATTGGAATAACAGACAGTTGGTGGGACAGCTCACAAGACTGGAATACTGTCATTGATGGATATACATCATTCAGGAAGGGCAGGCAGGGGTGAAGATGAGGAGGCGTTGAAATTTACATAAAATAAATGTATGACTGCTTGGAACTCCAGTCTGTTGAAAGTCTGTGGGTTAGGGTCAGAAGGGAGACAAACAAGAGTGATGTCATAGTGGGTGAATGATACAGATCAGCATACTAGGAGGATGAGGTGAATGAGGCTTTCTTCTAATAGCCAGCAGAAGTTTCCCAATCACAGGCCCTGGTTCTCATGGGACACTTCAATCACCCTGACATCTGCTGGGAGGGCAATACAGCAGCACACAGGCAACCCAGGAAGTTTTTGATGTGTTGGGGACAACTTCCTGTTGCAAGTGTGGGAGAGGCCAACTAGAGGCCATGCTGTTCTTGATCTGCTGGTCACAAACAGGGAAGAATTGGTGAAGAATGTAATAAAGGATGGAAACTTGGCCAGTAACCTGGACTTCAGAAAGGCAGACTTCAATTTACTCAGGTCAGGATCTTCTGGGAGGCCAGCTTGAGGGCGCAAGGAGGCCAGAAGAGATTGTTGTATTTTAAAGAAATCTTATTGAAGGTGCAGGAATGAGCCATCTCAGTGCACAGGAAGACTAGTAAATATGGCAGAGGACCAGCTTGACTTAGCAGGGAACTCTTCAGTGAGCTAAAACACAAAAAGGAAGCTTACTAGAAGTGGAATATTGGACAAAGAACAAGGGTGGAGTATAAAAGTATTGCTCAAGCATGCAGGGATGAAATCAGGAAGGCCAAAGCACAATTACAGTTACAGCTAGCAAGGGACATGAAGCATAACAAGAAGGGTTTATGCAAGTACGTCAGCAACAAGGGAGAGATCAAGGAAAGTGCATGTCCCTTAGTGAATGAAGGAGGCAACCTAGTGACAGATGATGCAGAAAGTACTGAATGCCTTTTTTTCCTCCATCTGCAAAGGCAAGATCAACTCCCACACTACTGCACCTGGCAAAACAGTTTAGGGAGCAGGCGAGCAGCCAACAATAGGAAAAGAACAGATTATTTAGAAAAGCTGGATGTGTACAAGTCCATGTTGCTGGATGGAATGCACCAGAGGGTGCTGAGGAAGTTGGCTGATGTGATTGCTGAGCCTTTATTTTTGAAGTCTCATGGTGATTGTGAGATGTCCTGGATGACTGAAAAAGAGCAAATATAGTGCCCCTCTTTAAGAAACGGAAAAAGTAGGATTTGGGGAACCCTACAAAAATATTTCAGCAGTTTCTCCAGGAATCCATTTCTAAGCATTTGGAGAAGAAGGGGGTGATTAGGAACAGTCAGCATGGATTCACCAAGAGCAAATCAGGTCTGGTTAACCTGATTACCTTCTATGATGAAATAACTGGCTCTGTAGATGCAGGAAGAGCAGTGGATGTGATATACCTTGACTTTATCAAGACTTTTGATACAGTCTCCCACAACATTTTTGCAAGCAAGCTAAGGAAGTGTGGGTTGGATATATGGACTTTAAGATGGATAGAAAAGTGGCTGGATCATCAGGCTCAAAGGGCAATAATCAATGGCTCAATGTCTAGTTGGCAGCCCATATCAAGTGTAGTGTCCCAGAGGTTGGTCCTGTGGCTGGTTTTGTTCAATATCTTCATTAACAACCTGGAAGATGGAATGGATTGTACCCTCAGCAAATTTGCAGATGACACCAAGCTGGGGGGTGTATTAGATATACCAGAAGGTAGGGCTAGGATTCAGAGAAACCTCAACAGATTGGAGGACTGGACTAAAAGAAATTTCATAAGGTTTAATAAGGACACATACAAATTATGGGTATAGGCTGGGGACTAACTGGCTAAGTAGCAGCTCTGCAGAAAAGGACCTGGGGGTTATAGTGGACAAAAAACTAAACTGTCAGGACCCATTGTTCATATGCCTATAGTGCAGTGGAGGATTTCAGAAGGCAGTCTGTCAATCATTCTGTAAGTAGGTCATGTAATTAGGTCATGAGGGGAAAACTCCAGAGCCCAGTGACTATATATTAATGACCTAGAAAAAGTTCCCGCCAATTTGCAGCTTCTTTGCACGGTGCATTTCTTTTGCATCTAAGAAATGCTCGGTGCAAAGAGTTCCCGCCATTTGTATTCTAATTCGAGCCCCATTATTGGCTTGCACATGGCGGCTAGCGATTGACTTGCTAGCCGTATAAAAAGCTTGAGCAGTTTCCGCCCAAGTTGGAGAGCTCCACACACACCTCGTGGAGAACTCTGAGTACACTGTGCAGCCTAGCAAACTCCACGCGTGTTTCAGAGCGAACTTAGCGGCCTGATCAACCACTAAGGACTCCCCGTCACCGACCCAAGGGGGCCTAGCACACCCCCACCCAAGACGTAAGACGACTGCCGGCCCGAACACCCCGAACACCCCGACACATTTGCAGACCGACCAAACCAACTTTGTAATTTCTGCCCGACCCAAGTTTTACAACTGTAATCGAAGCATGTTTCTGACCTGCACTGTACGAGCAGTGTAAGTAAACAATCTTTTGTTCAATCCAAACGCTTGAGTACCTGATTCCATTCCATTCATTGGATTCCATTCTCCATACATTGTCTCCACATATTTTATAATAAACCTACATAGCTAACTTCAATATTGTGATCTCCACAAATAGCAAGACTAAAAAAAATTGACAGACTGCAGTGGCAAACCTTTTGACACCAGAATCCCTGTGATGAACCTAGTCTAAGTAACCAACCCAAACTCACATAGGAATCAAATTCAGAATTTCTGAGTACAGGCCTATTGTTGTGATCACAAGACATTGTTACGTCTCAGTTCTGTATTCTTGGGCAACCCTGGTACAGGATGCAGTCTGTCTGACTCACAAAGGACTCACCCCCTCCCCTCCCTCCTCTCCTCTACCTAAACGAAACTGATTAAGATGCAGTGAGAGACGCACCTAAGACCCTCACCAGATAAAGGTGACAAGAGTGAATCAACTGCCCTAGGTCTCATTTACATGAGAGATGGAAAACAGAAAGCCTGAAGCAGAGACTGCAGTGAATTCTGGGACCAGAGAAGCAGGAGAGCGCTGCATGATGGGGAATCTGTGCTTCCAATGTTAATCAACCCATGTTCACACACACCCAGCTCAGCATTTATCAGACCAGTTCTAATCTGGATTTGCTAAGGACTTCCCCCCCACCCCAGACACACACACACAGCTCTAAGTTTAATAGGCATCTCGGGCCGTACATTCCCCGGTCCCACTATGGGAGGCCTATTTAAACTTGATTGACTAAAACTCGGTTGCCGGGATAGGGAATGCTGAGGCAAGAGACCAAGTCAGAGGGGGTATGGGCAACATTTGAACAATGGTTAAGGGTTCATCACAGCATCCAGCCTGCTGGAGCCCTAATCCCAGGTGTTGTCATATCTTTCCCGAGACGACTGGTGGGAGTCCTCTCCACAAAAGGTTATGAGCACCCCAATAATTGCTTTAAGTCTGTTAAAAGACTATAGTAAGATCTGGAAAAGTCATGCTAAGCTGAGGCTTGTGCACAACAAGTAAAAATCCAAAATCCTGATGCTGCAAGCTATCTATTGTTCCTGAAGAAACCATGAGATATCCCATCAGTATATCTGCCACCCATAGGAATCTCAAGCTGGCTCCCAAGTATTTGGGTTACTCCCTAATCTTAAGTGTTTCCTGATTATCAATCAGTTTCCTGAGATGGTCCAAACCAGATAACCCCTTGTCAATAGAAAAGACAATGATTTACACTACTGAGGGTGCTTCGAAGCAGCTAAACTGAGGGTATAAAAATCTGTAAGTGTGTGTGCTGCAAGAAGAAAAGAGAAGAAGAAGAAGCAGGAGGAAAGAAGGAGAAAAGGAAAGAAGAAGAAAACCCCTGTGCTGACACCATCCCCTGTCGTTCTTGGGACGCTGGAAGAACAGATCATCTCTCCCTTCAAGGACTGTGCTACAGACTGTGCCTGTCAGCTTTGCAGCCTGAGTACCGTGGACTAGGTGAGATCCCAGCGTTCTCTGTCTTCTTTCTAGGCATAAACTTCTGAACCTGAACTGTATCAGTTAAGCTTGAGCTAAGTTTCCCCAAATACTTAGTGAAACCAGGGTAGTATTGTCATTGTTGGTGTTTGTTTTTCTTTTGCATGTCTATTACTACTAGTACTATTATATATTTCATATGCTTAGCAATAAATAACTTTTATAGTCAAACTGGTAGTAATTGGGTATATTTTTCCTTCTCTGCTTCTCTTTCCTCCCGTGCTCTGCAGCAACGCTTCTTTTACCTATGCTAAAGATCCCTGTGAAGCCCAAATTATTGTGGGGTCTGCTCATCAAGAGGCCAAAGATTGGGACGTGCTGAGTTTGAAACACATAAGGGGATCAGCTTGTACAGGCTGATTGACCCAGTTTGACTCAGACGTGCCCTTATGAACTGGATGCTGGCCCCTGATGGTGTCAGCTGGACACCCAGCCGGATTCAGAGGGATTCTGTGTGCTTGTGTCTGACTGCATTTTATTGTTGCTCTTATGAACTGATTCTTGGCATACGAGGGTGTCAGCCTGTCCATGCTGATCAGCCCAGCCAGGTCAGGCGTGTCACGTTAATTTGTGTGTGTTTGTGTGTATGAGTGATTTAGTGACTGGAGGAACCCAGCCCATTGAGATTGAGTCCTGCAAGATAGCTCCACTGGGGGTGAGGGCTTGCAGAAGGGAGAAATACAGCTCCGTATAGTAACACAAGCAGCACATTGACAGAATCACCAAGACCCTAGAAACTATCCCTAATAAATTAGCACACCCCAAAGTAATGGGCAGATTTGGTAACAACATCTCTAAGTATATAAAACACTGATTATCTAAAGGGTAAAAAATGTAAAAAAGAAATATTTGAAGAATACCTATTGAGAGGAGGGAGTGTCATTTAATCATATCTTAGCCTATTGTTTGTCTGTGATATTAAGGAAAAAGGATACTTGGTAACTTTGAATAATGTATTTTTCATTGTAGGAATATTTTAGCTAAAGGGTTTTACCTATCCTAATTTAAATTCTATTGAACTTTTCAAACATTTTTTCTCCTTTTCTGATTGAAAGGATTTATGTTCATTTTTTCTTTCTATTCTTTTCTTGCATTTATTTTCCACTGGAGTGTTAGGCTGATGACAACTCACTTGTCATAGAATGATTATAATCAACTAATAATTGAGAATGTGCTACTTAGCCTTCTCAATTCAATTCCTTTAGATGTAATGGTATCATTACAAACGGATTTATAAATCAGTGTTATGTGCTAATTACCAAGATCAGAAAATAACAACTAAAATATTGTTCAGAATATACAGAACGTTTAACATGCATAGCATACATAAATGACTTCCCTATTTATTTCTCGTCTCCAGTTTTGAGCATATATATCTATAAACTATCCAGTCACAACAAGTAATGATTCTTTGTATTCTACTAGCTGCTTTTCTCTCTTCTCATTTTTTTTTTTAATTTGCAAGTTCCAAAATATTAAAGGACAAAAATGTAAGGGTAATATAACCCTTACAATACCTTGTAAATATAAGAAAGTTTTAAGTTTGTTTGTTGCTTGCTTCTCACAGACGGTAATCACTGGCACCTAATCTTGATTGCAATCACATTTTAATGACATTCCTTATCCTTCTTAATCTTTTGGTTTATGCTTCTCTAACCTTCTAGTGAATTTAAAGAGAGAGAAAGACAGAGAAAGAGAGACTCAATCTGGATCCATAGATAATTGGCAAATGGCAAAAGGGAGAGTCAATTAGCTCAGATTATTAACAGAGACATGCTACATCTGGTAGTGGCTGAGTCTGTTTGTCCAGAAATATCTATCAAATAAATAATTAAAATCAAGTGTTGGCAGATGTGCATCTTTCCCCAAATGATTGCTTTCCTCTGATGTACAATATTTGATCATCATTCAGTTTCTGATTTATTTATTTTTAATATCCTTATTTAAAAGCTAAGACATACAATGCATGGTAAACTTCCCGGGGGAAAAAAAAAAGACATCTGTATGTGTTTATTTAGTTTTTCCCTCTTGTATTTGGCTTAAGCTGTGCTAGCGTGATGAAGAAACTAGAAACAATCTGTATTCTTGCCATTCACTTACAGCCCTGAAGGAAAAGCTTTTGGGATTGGCTGCAGATGGTTTCATCTCAGAAGAAGAATGTGCCTCCTATCAGTTGCTTGTTCTGTATGCATGATCAAGCAATAGTCAATGGTTTTATGTGCCTCATTAGCTGTGGCGACAAGAAGAAGTATGATTCTCCCAAAATACCTGCCCTTCTTCCAAATTGCAGCCAACATTTGCAAAAGGAAACATTTGGAAACTGAAACTTCATTGATTATTTTTCCATAGTGCATTATGGTAAACAGTCCAAATTTAACAGAAAATTGTTGACAAATTGCTAGTAAGAAATTGAATTACGTTATAATCATAGTATGGTGTTACTTTTTTACTGCATACTATTTTCCTTATCAAATAGAATAAGGGATTGGTTCAACCAGTCATGTTTTAGGAAAATGTTTTAAATTAATATGGTTTTTAAAAGATATCTAGTGGGTTCTTATAATCCTTCAATAATGTTCATGTGAGTCAAAATGTCTTTAAATATTAACCTGCAAGATGGCATGAACAAAATGCAACGTGAGATAGTATCCCAAAATTTCTGTTGTTATTGGAGAGGTTGTAGTAGCTCTAAGTTGAGGTGTCAGAAACTCTGGATTCCATTCTAAACTCTGCCTTTGAGCTGATAAAATGACTTGGTGAAAGTCAGTTCTCTCCATTTGACTGTCATCTGTTCCTCAAAACAAAGAAAAAGGGGGAAGAAGAAACAATAAGGTCCTTATTGCAGCTGCGGTAATTAGAATACAAATTATTCTAATACATATGATTAAAATCAAGCATTCTTATGGTTGTAGTCTAATATAAAGCTGTGTGAAAGTGAGAAAAACTATTCTGTATGAGAAGATGCTTGTGTTCATGTCTATATGTGTTTTTTCTCACATTCCCCCGAAACATTCGGTGCTGGTTACAGCCAAGACTCAGGGTTTAAACTGGAATATATCGGTGCTTCTGCTGAGACTTAAACTGGGACGTTTCTGGCTAAAGGAATCTCTGTTTAGGGTCAGACTGATCACAGGGATCCTTGTTTTCTCTGTTAAAAATTCCAAAATTATCTGATAGAACCCCCCAAATCCTCGTTTTCACCCTCACCGGCATGCTAGGTCAGGCAATATGTCCGATTCTGGATCGTCGGGGTGCCAGTAGCCCTGGGAATCCCCCTCAGGCAGGTCTGCTGACTGAGGTGTCCATGGAGCGATGTGTCCCTCACCCTCACCACCCAAGAATGTACTTTAAGTCCAATAAAAAAAATGTTTTTTTTATTATACACAACTATATACAGAAAAGAAATGATTATTCAAGAGAAGAAATATGTATATGTATACAGTATCAATAGGTAATAATAAAAGCAACAATTTGAAGAGAATTTACAACTGCAACAATAGATGGATAATTCAACTGCACTGGGTGGTCCCACTTGCATCAAACAACCTCAGTGATTACATTCACCTGGTTACAACACTTTAAAACAGTTTCCGCCCCCCACCATAACCCATGCTCATTTCCTTCTGGTCACACACTCCTTCCCATAACAAGGAATGGCAATACAGCTTTAACTATGATCCACCACTAGGTGGCAGAGGCAAGGCTTCTGTTGCTCCTGGGAAGGTGACCTCTTTCCCCTTTCTTGGTACCCCAGAAAAAACAAGTCTCTGCCCAGCCACTGCAGATAATAGGATTCTTTTCTTTAGTTTCCTTCTGTAAAATACACCTCCTGCAACACTAGCAGATTTGGGATTCTCACAGCTCACTCCCTCTCTGGGCTGTCTCTCTCCCCCCACACCTCCATATGAAGACACAGGTTTCCCTCTGCAGGCCTTTGTCCCTGCAGTACAAACCTTTCCAGCCCAAACAGTGGGCTTCCCTCTGCAGGTCCCTGACCAGGCAGCTTCTGCCAGCTCCCAGCTAGTTTACCAAGCCCTCCCCACTCTCCCCCAGCTCCCTGGGGACCTGTATCCCTGACTGCACAGCTCCAACCCAGGGTGGGGAATCAGCTTGTCCTGGGATGACTTAGGCTCTCCTATGTCCTGAAGTCTGCTCCCCAGCAAGCCTCAGCTCCATTCCCTCTGCCTGTGGGGAAAGAGGGGCCAAGTCTCTGTCCCTCTCTCCAGGCTAGAGTTGCTCTCCTCTGGCTTCTCCCTCAGCTTTTTATGGCTTAAAAGTAGCCAATCAGAGCCTGGTGTTTGCAATGGGGGCTCTGGTCACAGTTCAAATGCTCCAGTAAAAAGCATGCATTGTGCACAGCATACCCTCCGTTTGCAAAAGCTATTGTATCCTCTGCAAACTTTTTGACGCCTTTCTTGCAAAGTCCTTAGTCACAGCTCACCCACTCATCTTGAAGCCAAGCAAGCCTTTGCAGCAGTTACATATATATATGCTTTTCCAAACATAGGGTGTGTGTGTGTGTTTAATTGATAAATTTACAATTTTAAAGCAATTTGGAAAGCTACCAGTGCCTCAGTTATTACAATAAAATAAATTCTAAATACTTACATATTTTCACATTTGATTTTGTTCTTTATCATGGAAAATCAGAGCTCCCTCTGCCCCTTTGGCTCACTGAGAGGCTCACTACAGTTGTGCCACCTACTGCTTTGTGGCACTGAGCAGCCCTCTTATGCCAGTGCCTTGCCCCTGCCCATAATGTTGCCCCTCAGTCCCAACCCATAGCCCCTTGGCCCTGCTGGTGCCCATCACTCCTGATCTACAGTCACCAAGCCCCCCAGCCCTGATGGTGCCCCTTACTCCTGATCCATATCCCCTGGCCCTGCTGGTGCCCATCACTCCTGACCCAAATCCCACCCCCTCCCCGCCTCAACCCTGTTGGTCCCCTCATCCCCCAGTCCCCAGCCCCTCAGTATGTGGGGAAAGGGTGTTTGTTTGAGGCAGGAAGGGTGTGGGCATAGGCAACACCATAGGTGATGCATTTTGTGTGTCAGGGAGGCTTCAGGGGCCATGTGCCCACCCCCAGATTTTTGTGTCCACAGTGGAGCATGGGACTGCAGCTTGGCTGGGTCAGGATTGAGTAAAAGCTGAATGTGAAGCACAGTGGGCAGGACCCAGCATGGGAGGGAGCATCACACTGCCATGGCTGCCAAGGCGAGGCATCTCAGTAGCATAGAGCTGTGCCTTCCTGCTGCTGCCAGGTGAGAAGGGGCACCTCACCTTGGTGGCCATGGCAGCATGGGGTGGTGTTAGCAGTGGAGACAGCACCAAGTGTCCCTGTCCTGCTCCACCCTCCTGCATTGGGTCCTGCCTGCTGGGCCACAGAGGTGGCTTCTGCCTACTGACAGTCTGGGCAGGCCAGGTCTGGCCAGGTGCAGCCCAATGCCCCATGGTGAGTGCAGAAATCTGGGGCTGCACATGTTTCCCCCATGGCCTCCTGATGCATTGCCTATTAGCTTGACCATCCTTATAAGTGTGCACAGCAGTGGGGAGCTGTTTTACCCCCCAGAATGAATGACCCATGGCTCTGTTCTGTTCCCCAGCTGGGCCCCAGGGTCATTCATTCCTGTATGCTCTGGCCCTGGGACCAGGTACCACCCTAGCTGGGCAGTGCCCCCAGCCCCAGCCACCTGCCATGCCCCATGCCCTTCTTCACTGTGCAGACTTGGCATGAGCCACCACTTCAATCTCCTCACACACCACCTATGCCCGGCCCCTCCACCCCCCATAGACTTTCCTGCAGGGAGCTGCAAAAACTGCACACTGTCTGGCTGTATTGCCAGTCATGCACATGTGTGTGCATATGCACATGCCACCCCATTCCTATGATCACCCTCTTCCCATTCCCCCCAGCCCCAAGCAGCCCTTTGCAGGTTGAAACTCTGCCAGCCTGCAAGAGGAAACCCATGGTTTCTTGGGTTTTTCTTGTTCAAAGGTTTTTCTTGTTCACGGGAAAAAGAAAACCTGGATCCCTGCTGATCACCATACACCTTTTGGTAGCTACCCCCACTTCCACAGCCTATATGCCTCTTTTTTCTCCCCTAAGGTTTCCTGGATTTCCCTATTCAGCCAAGAGGGTTTCTTGGCTCCTTTGCTCCCTTTTCTACACAATGGGATTATCTTTTTCTGCACCTGAAGGATCACTCCCTTTATGAACAACCACCCTTCCTGGACTCCCATCTCACCAATGCTCCTGATCATCAGTGCCTCACTAACTAATCTCCTGGTCATATTGAAGTTGGCCTTTCTGAAGTCTAGCACTTCTGCCCTCCTGGTTATCTTTCCCACCCTTCACTGGATAGTTTTTAACTAACCTCTTTAAAAATGATAGCTTAACAGAAAAATAGGACTGGGTTAATTTAGCCCAACCTCTTCTTCAGGGCAGAATTATCTCTACCTAAACCATTTAATCCAAGTGTTTAGCTAACTTGCTCTTAAAAACTTCCCAAGGATGAAGATTCTGAAACCTCCCTAAGTAATTTGTTCCAGTTCTTAACTATCCACAGAGTTTAAAATTTTTTCCCCCCCACCTAATATTCAACCTAAATTCCTTTGTTGCAATTTAAGATAATTACTTCTTGTCCTGTCCCCTTTGTTATCTTAGGACATAAAGCACACAAATGGTAGGAGTTTTACCAACAGGATTCATCTTCAATATTCAATTCAGGACAAATTCATACATCACCCTGGGCAAATTCCAGTCTGAAACCCAGCCTGGTTTGCTGGTGTTGGTGCTGCATATTTTAGTCCTAGAACACAGTCTGTGCTGCCAAGACTCTCTGGGTGCCTGTACACACCACAATTTTTAATCCTCTGTCCCAGGAGAGAAAAACAAACACACAGGGAGAGCAAAATAAGGAAAAACTACTTACCTTCAACAGGAGCCATGACACAACAGGAACCAAAAGAAAAGCCCGCGCGGCTCATTAGCTGCACCTTTATTCAGCTGAGGCCAGCCAATGATGTCACGAGGGAGCCCCATACAGCAGGAATAAAAGAAATGGACGGACGAGGAAATGGGGGAGAAAGGAAGGACCCGGGGAATGCGGGGATGCCAGGCCTCTTCTGGGGTTATCTCCAGGAAGAAAGAGCGGCAAACAAGGAGCCAAAGGAGTCTCCTGATGCCCGCTGCACCTTCAAAGGGCAGGAACAAGCTACTAGTGCCAGAGGCGAGAGGGAAGCGGCTCTGCCTGCCAGCAGAAGTTCCAACAGCAGGGGGAACAACGGATGCCACACAAGAGTTCTCACCGCAGGTGGGAGTAGCGTAGGTCCGAGGGAAGAGAAGGAGCCTTACCTGGAGAGCGAGCCACAGTGGAGGCAGCCAGGGAGATGGCACAGCCCTCAGGGGTCCCTCCCAAGTGAGAGGGAGATCCTGCCACCTATAGGAGAGTGGAGCAGGCTCCAAATAGGAATGTTACAGGGAGAAGAGGAACAAGGTAGCCTAGGGCTGTAGAGTCTAGGGAAGGAGGAGAAAAGAGAAAAGAAAACCCGAGTAGGGGTTTACTCCTAGCCAAATTGTACGGAGCCTGGCACCCAGAGTCTCTGAGGTAAGAGGCCTGGGAAGGGAGTTGTTTTTGTTCTTTCTTTTGAATGGTTATTTTGAGTTTCCCCGAGTGAAGGGGTTGAGGAGAAGAAAAGGGGTCGAGGAGTGGGAGAGGCGGTGCAAAATTCATTAGATGGCCCGTCAAGCTGAGGTCAGGGCAAAGCTTCTCCCAGGATAGCACAGGCCCTGCGAGTAAGGCTGACAAACACAACATAAGACGGAAGAAATCCATCGGCCTCGGAAGTCGGTACCCAAAGAGGTGCGTTAAATCGTGAGGTTTATGGTAGCGGAAGAAGAGAAACAGGGTCACGAGCTCAGAACAACTCATCAAGCTGGCGTGAGGACGGGGTGTAGGGATGGCGGAGCCCCTCTAGTGACCACCAGGACCCCGCGCCATGGAAGACCCAGGGATAGCCACTTCCCCACCACTAGAAAACATTCAAGTCATGGCAGGCGAGATAGGGGAAAGCTTCTCACAGAGGGAACATCAGCACAGCATTTTTCAGGGAGGCTGCAGGGAGAACACCCCTCCATGCATGCGCCAAGGTAGCACGTGACCAGTTACTTGAGACCCGGCGGTCACATCCTCATTAAAATAAATAGGTTTCTAAACTTTAAACTTGTTTATTTTGGAGTGTCGCATCTGTGTTTACACACGCTAGGTTTTCAAATGAATTAAGCCGGGTCCCTGGCCAGCATTGCAGGATTGTGGGATTGTCCAGTGCTGCCTCCCCAGCCCAGAGCCCCCCACTTACCCTGTGCCCATGCCTTGCCATGAAGATTTGGAAGCAAGGAACTGGCAAACAAGAAAAAAAAAGAAAAAACCACACAAGAAAAAAAAAGTGGAAGTAATTCAAAAGTAAAAGCAATTCAAAGGGGTGGACTACCAAAAAGTTGTATTGCCGTCTGGTTGACAAAGAGGCTCAATATATGTCTTTGAGTGCCTTTGTGTTTGCACGCAATGAATCCATGGATGCAATGATGCTTTAATTCTCGGCTAAACTAAACTATGTCCATGGAGTTTTAACTTAATGCACAAGAAAGACTTTTAAAGCATTGGGAAATCCCACTTATGCAAACAGACATGAAGTTGCAGTGCATGAAAGGGCAAACTGGCATGTGCAGAAGCCCTATGAGTGTGTTTACACATGTGCTTTAATGCTCAGTAAACTATTTTACTGTGTATTACAGCATCACATAAAAAAATGACATTATGCTAATGCACAGTAAACTATTTTATTGTGCATCACTGAAAAAGCATGCAAATGTGCTAATGCACATTAACACAGCCTAATGTGCCTTAATTTAGTACCTCACCTTGGAGGTATTAAATTTAATGCACATTAGAAAAGGTGCATTAAGACATGTGTCGACATGCCTGAAGTATATTTTACTTGGACTGTCATGAAATAAAAACAAGGAAGAACCCCAACAGCAGGAACTAGAAATCAAAACACTCCTGTCTCAAGAATGCCCTCATCAATGGTATAAAAAGTTAGGCTTTTTCCTGCTGGTTCTTCTAATCCGATAGCTGTTGTCTTGCTGGCTGCCCAATAACACAGGTCCAGCATAGAAATATGGAGGATGTTTCCATCCAGATTGTTCTAGAGTACAGTAATCAGTATACTCTTCTGGAAAGTGGACAGTGTGGGTTTAATGTCACTAGGCTGAGGGAAGCGGGGTCTAAATCTCCCAGTTTCTGGATGAGTGATTGTACCACCATATATTTGAGAGAGAAAATCACTACAAGTAGTGTGTTTGCACTGAAAGCATTCAGAGTCAGTTCCGTGTGTTCTGCAGATGTCTAATGGACTGGGTATTTAGTTGAATTTTAAACAACTTCCTCTCTCCTCCCTGCTCTGCAACACTGCCTAGACAGGAATTAGTCCTACATGTTTAGTCTGAAGTGCTTTTGATTATGTGCATAAGCCTAAATGTAGGTGCTTGGGAAATTTTTCAGGGCAAAACTAAGGAGCCGAAAAATTCCATTTACATAAGTGGCTTTGTAGTCACTTGAGCAGAATTGTTCTGGATTGTTTATTTGTGACTTAAGTTCACAAATTCCAACACAATTGTATTTAGGTAACATATGAGAATGATTTGACCAGCATGACTTCTCATGAAATAATTTGCTACACAACATGAACAATCTAGCCCTATGAAAATTGCATGTTCTATTGGCTTAGAAGAAAATAAGAACAATAGATGACTGTGTAATGTTGCCACTAATTCTAATCTGCAACTGTGTTTAATTATTCAGTCCTTTTATGGTGTGCAAAACTAAGCAATCAAATAGATTTAGAAGCATTACTAGATCTTACTAGTGGCCAGACTTTTTGCATTTATTTTAATTCATGTTTTACTCTTTACAA
Organism: Alligator sinensis; assembly: GCF_000455745.1. NCBI lineage: Eukaryota > Metazoa > Chordata > Crocodylia > Alligatoridae > Alligator > Alligator sinensis. The sequence continues at coordinate 586,620 of NW_005842310.1, forward strand.
ATTTCTGCTTTGTTTACTAGAAGTAATTTATGAGGAGGAAAAGACAAGGAGCTGTTTAGTTACTTGTTAGATAGTCTAGCAAATCACTCTAATTTCAAAGAACAACAAATAATTATTTAAAAGTGTCCACCTTAAGAAACAAGGCAAGGCAAAAACTTCTGCACTGTGCTCCATCCAATAACTATTAATGCAAGAAGAGATAGTGGCTCATCCCTCAAAATAGGTGCTGATGAGGGGTCTAGGTAAAACTTAAGCTGTGGTGTGGTGCTTAGAGCACCGTTCCCATTTATCTCAGTTTTGAACCTTTAGCGGAGGCTATGTTTTCAAGGTTTTATGTGAAACTGAGGACTAGAATATTAGGTTTTATATGTGAAGGCTGACATTTTCATATTATAAAAAAATTCAAGGACCTAAAGGTTTAAGGAAAAACGTATTACAGATTTATGATAAAAGTAGGAGAACTGGAACCTGAAAGTGGAAGCATAACAGCACAGCTGGCAGTGGCTACCTAGGCCAGCTGTGACACACAGCAGGCAGCTATGGCTTCCAGCTACTGCTATGCTCCTGGCCTGATTGTAGTGCCTCAGCAGCAGTATTTTTTTTTTTCTGCCCCCACCACTAAATCAGAATCTGGTGGCAATACAGGGTGGCAATGCAGGTCACCCTGTCCTAGTGAAACCGCTGCTAAAAAGCTGCGGTTTACTCCTTGGTATATAATTAATAGACATGAATACAATCACTGCAGACAAACTGCTCTCTCTCTTGCTCTCTCTCTCTCAAGAAAAATAGTAACTAAAAATAAAAACATCAGATTTAAATGGGGAGTTATCAGTCTTCCAGCACTCTCTATTGTAACACATAAACTTAACATTGATTAAATATAAATATTTTTAATTTAGCTGCTATCCAAAATATTTATGTTGGGGAGGATACATGATGGGATTTTTCAGACATGACATGAGCTCATGAATCTGCAAAACTCCCCAGAAGCAACTGACAAATATATCTTTTAGTCCCTTGAAAAGAAAGACATACACACACACAACTATAATCATGTCTTTCTCTATGTATATATATGCTCCACTAACCAATGTATACTACCTGTTCCCCTCTGTGCCACTCCAAAGAGGTTTGTTTGTCACAACTCCTTCCTCGCTTCTCTGGAATGCTGCTTTTATTCAGTTTGTAGTAATTCATGTGCTTTAACACTTGAAGTCTCTTGTTCAGTCCATGTGCTGCCTGGTTATTATGGAGGCACATCTATCTATCTATCTATCTATCTATCTATCTATCTGTCCGTCTGTCTGTGTGTGTGTGTCTGTGTGTGCGCGCACGCGCGCATGCATAAGCCTATATGTGCACACACACACATTTTTTTTTCCTTTTACATATATATATGTAAAAGGAAAAACCCACAAAAACCCATTTTGACGCACAAAATATGGCACAAGGTGGTGTTTCAGACAACAAGGAAAAGTAATAAATCATAAGGTAGTAAAATTAACTTAAAGATATGTTGAAACAAAGCAGAAAAATCATCAGGGAGCTGAAAACTTTGGGCTGCATTGTTTATTTTTTTATTTGTTCTCCTTTCTCTGACCTACTGAGATTTGTTAAATTTTCTTTCTTCTTTTTTAAAATAATAACAGGAGTCCTTTCTTATGGGAGATCCATGTTTGGTGTGATGTTAGGAGGATACAGGCTCAATGTGGAATTTTACTTGCTTTTATTCCTTAAGTAATAGCTGTTTTTCCATAACATCTTTGTATTCCATCGCTTGCTGAAATATTGAGTCCACAAGAAGTGGAGATGTGTTAAATTGCTAATTGTTTTATATGCAGCAAGAAACACAACTGGACAATATATTTGTTAATATCAAAGGACATTTATATTTTATGTTTCATGCTTTTTTCCCTTAGATTCCAATTCTTTAAAAAGTTATTTTCCCTCCTGAGTTACATTTACACCTTAGGCAATGTAGTGGCATGAAGGAATAACCATACAAGCTGAAGGTACATAGCCCTCATTTGCTGCAAAAAGACATGAGGATTACCAAGGGACTTATCAAGTTCTCTATTTTAAATTTCCACAAACCTGTCATTTTTTGAAGAAATGAATAAAACTATATGGCCCCAGATACAGCTAAAAGTTTCTGATCAAATAAGTAACACTGAAAGTTAGGAAGCAGAGTCTGTTAAAACATCTAGGTTACTTTTTCTTTTCTCAAATACAATGGCTAGGAGTACAAACACTCTGTTATGAGCATGTCCTAGATAGTACTAATTGCTAGAGAGTAGCTGGCTTTTAGTGAACTACTCTATACTAATCCCTATGTTTGATATTATAGGTAGCTCATATTATAGGTACAATGTTTTGGATAATAATATACAAGGTTTCTATGTTTCCAAAACATAGCTGGGTCTTTAACAAGAAAATTATTGGCAGAGAAGTTGCATATAGATTTTCTCATAAGCTTTCCTTCTCTAACCAGTGTTCTTCCCTCCGAGAGCAATTTCAGTTTACCCTCTACCATTGTAAAACCCTCTTTTTTCAGTTGGTTACTACTTTATCAAATGACTAGAGGAGAAGTTTCCCAGGCTAAGTGTCTGCTTTAAGCCAAATATTTTTCTAAAATTTGCCAGAAATAGATTAGCTGTTTCTGAGAACAACACTGGGGTTGGAGGAGAAGTTGTTTGTCATACGCTACATGGCTGTAAACACTTTTAGATTATGTGCCTCCATGAACTAGAACAGGGACTTGGAAAACCTGGCAACCAAAACTCATTTTCTTTCCTTCAGTAACCAGTGTTGATTAATTCTCAGATGGTCATCTATTTCATGCTCTGCATACAAGAGAAGGGCTATAAAGAAAGAGCAGATAATATGTAAAAACGACATTATAAGGCACTCACCCAAGATGTTCAAGTTAAGGTTGCAAAAGCAAAATCATGTCTGTTACTTCTTAAATGATGTGTGCTTGACTTTGTAACCTTTCTCTTTATTTTCATATAATAGCAGAAGCTTTTCAATGTACTATTTTTGGTTTGAAGTCATAAATATTAGAAGATATTTTTATGAGTGAATAAATCTCACCATTTTAATCCCAGAGGGCACGTCTACACAAGAAGCTTTACTGCAGTAATTTGCTGAGCAGTAAAGCATCACTGTCCATTTATGCACAGTAATTAGGCTGCAGTAGATTAATTTACTGCGCTGCCAGATAGTCCCATCAGATACAAGTGGTATCTGGCAATGCAGTAAATTACTGCACTTAAATGCATGTATAGGCAGTGACATCAGGATTAGTTTACTCCAGCTCAAATTGAGCCAGAGTATTTTCAGTCACATTAATTGCGCATGTAGACATGCTCAGACAATATATGACTGGTAGTAGAGCCATTCCATGTTTTAGCCCAGTAGCTTAGTGGTTATGACACTTAGCCAAAAAGTGAGAGATGTAGGTTCTAGGCCAACCCTCATCCACAGGAGTTTTCAACATGTATCTCCTGCCTAACAGAAGATTCCTAATTACAGATGCCTCCCTAGCACTTCTCTTAAAGCTGGCACACTGTATATTGCATTTCCTGTTCATTAGATAAAATGAATAATCACCACTGGGAAACACAGTGAACAGAGCTGGTTGAAAAAAATGAGCCACCCCTCCCCCGGTTAATTGAAGGGAAATAGAATCATAGAATTGAAGGACCAGAAGGGACCTATAAGATCATCAAGCCTGGTCCCCTGCCATGGGCAGAAGTTTATTGGGCTTAAACAAGCTCAATGAGGTACTTGTACAGTCGCCTCTTGAACACCTCCAAGGATGGCGATTGCACCACCTCTGCTGGGAAAGTGTTCCAGATTCTAGATACCCTATGGAAAATAAGTTTTTCCTAATGTCCAACATAAACATTTCCTCAATTAGCTTGTGCCCATCAGTCCTTGTCCTCCCTGGGGGTCCCTTTTTGAAGAGTGGCTCCCCTAGATCTTGATGCTCACCCTTGACATACTTGAAGGCAATTATCAAGTCGCTTCTCAGTTTTCTCTTGCTCAGATTGAACAAACCCAGTTTCCGGAGTCTCTCCTCATATTCTCCAGGCCCCCAATCATATGGGTGGCCCTTCTCTGTGCCCTTTCAAGCTTAGCCACGTCCTTCCTGAAGTGCGGTGCCCAGAACTGGACACAGTACTCCAGCTGTGACCTCTCCAATGCTGAATAGAGGGGGAGAAGCACCTCCCTGGATCTATTGGCAACACCTAGGCTGATGCACGCCAGAGTTCTATTTGCCCTGCTGGAGACTTCATCGCACTGTTGGTGCATATTCATCTTCTGGTTGATCGTTACCCCCAGGTCCCTTTCAGATGCAGTAGACCACGACCCGTTGTATAGTTGTGGTGAATGTTCTTCATACTCAGAGGAAGGACCCAGCACTTGTCCCTATTGAACCTCATCTGATTTTTTTCAGCACATACGACCAGCCTGTCAAGGTCACCCTGGATCCTTTCCTGGATCCTTACTCTATCCTCAGATGTGCCCTCATTTCCCCACAGCTTGGTGTCATTCACAAACTTAATTATTGCACTTTCCATACCCTCATTCAAGTCATTGATAAAGATGTTAAAGAGCACAGTCCCAAGCACTGATCCTTGAGGGACACCACTGGAGATGACCCTTCAGGATGAGGCCATTCTATCAGTTACAATTCTCTGGGATTGGCCTCTGAGCCAGTTGCCAACCCACCCCACTGTAGACTGGTTTAGGTCTTAAACTTAAGGTTCCAGCTTAATTGAAAGGATTTCATGGAAAACAGTATGAAAGGCCTTGCTGAAGTCTAGGTAAATAATGTCTACCTCATGTCCCTTGTCCAGCTGATTACTTACCTGATCATAAAAGGACGCCAGGTTTTTAGGCATGACCTACCCTTGACAAAATTGTGCTGATTGCTTCTTAATATCCCACCAGTTACAAGGTTGTGGTTGATCACCTTCTTGACAATTTTTTCTAAGATTTTTCCCAGGACTGAGGTTAGACTGACCAGTCTGTAATTTGCAGGGTCATCCTTCTTCCCTTTCTTAAATATGGGTACAATGTTAGCCCTCTTCCAGTCATTCAGGACCACTCCCTAGTTTCATGACTTCAAACAGCTTTGCCAGAAGCCCTGCTATGAGCTCAGCCAGTTCTTTCAAGATTCTCAAATGCAGGTCATCTGGCCCAGCAGACTCGAACACATCCACATGTTCTAAGAGTACCCTCACCTGTTTGGGACTGATTTCATATGGACTGTTGTCTTCCCCATAGTCTCTGGGCCTCTGGACAGGTGAACAGCTCCTGCCTGATTTCAGACACACCATGTGAAGTAAGTATTTAGGACCTTTGCCTTTTCACGGGGGTCAACTGTGGACTGCCCCCTGACTTCAGTAGGGCTTCCACAGTGGAGCTTGATTTCTTCTTGCTCCTTATGTACCTATAGAAGGACTTTTTGTTGTCCTTTATTTCGGTTGCCAGCTTGATCTCCATGCCTGCCTTAGCTTTCAGCATCTTGTCGGGAATCAGAGCAGCCGGCCGGCAGCTGCTTTCTGACCCCCCCCACCGGAGCCGTAAAACTGTCACCTCAACAGGCGGGTAGTGATGGATGGGGTGAAATTAACCAGGCACAGACGCGTGTTGGTTACAGGAGATTGTTTACTTACATTGCCCAGATAGTGACGTGCGATGCAGGCTAAGCCTTTGTTCTGTTACAGTCACATCGATTACCCAAGCAATGACAGACATGGCACCGAAAACGTGCTATCGTGCCTGCAGGGCTTTACTACATCAAAATTAACGATGACGGGGAGTATTGACAGCTGATCAGACCGTCAATCTACTCTGGTGATGGACTCAGGTCTCTCCTCAGAGGTTTCTCCGGGGTTCTCCGACTTGGGTGGAAACTGCTAAACTATTTATAGACAGAGGTGTCTGACGGAGATACCCAATGATGAACAGTTATGTGGAATCTTTAATTTTCTGGCAAGCAGCGGTTCTTTGTGCTCTCAGGTTGCTGTCAGGTTACAAGGTAGTGGGTTAGGTTTTCTGCCTGTTACGTGAGAGAGGCTTACGCTTGTTTCTTGACCAATTGCAGGGATTTATGGCAGGGCTAACCCCTTTCACCCTGACCAGTCTTAAATTTCATTTCTTGTTTGTGACGTGGGCATAAATTATATGCTCTCCACCAGGATTTTGTTTCAGGAGTTTCTGGCAAGGATTTCTTTTTTAACCCTTAGTTGACTACTTGAATGGTATCTCTTGCTAGTGGCATGGACACTGATTAACTTGGTTGTGACATGCCCCCTTGCCCATGGCACAGCAAGTGACCACTTACTTTTGGCTATAGCTCATTCTCGTCGTCATACTCGTTGTCATTGGAATCATCTAATGGCAAGCGGGTGTATACAAAAGCAGAAAGCGTTATTAGTCGTTTCTTTATGAGCTACAAGATACAACAACCTAAACACACAACTACGGCTATCACAATTAATGGCAAGCACAAGGTAATAAGCGGGGTTAGTAAATGCATTAACCAAGAT
>NW_005842310.1:593901-631083 GCF_000455745.1 Alligator sinensis
CTCCGGGGCCCGGACCGGTTGGCGGGATGTGTTGAGGTTGGTAGCCTAGTATATGTGCCAGTTGTCATTGTCCCGCATCTCCTAGGATGCGTAGCCGTTGCTTGGTAAGTGCGGAGTGGTTTAGGAGGAACCCAAACATGGCTCTTTTCTCTGGCATCCTCTGGGGTGGCAGTCTCAATTCAATTCGTGAGTCGAATTGGGAATGTCTTGGCCCTTGGTGCCCAACTGGGTATGCAGTAAGGTGGCTTGATATGCCGGCTGGGTTTGCAGCTACTGACTCCACAAGGGCTTGCAGTTGTGGAAGTTGACTTAAAAGATTCTCTGCTGGCTGAGTAGCGAGCAGGTTGAGGAGGAGGCAAAGGGTGATGATGTCCTCTCCTCCGTAAATCTCCACGCATGCTTTGATGGCGTCAAGGGTGGTGGCGGTGGTTGCACCCTGCGGGTTGGTTATTTGCTTGGTTATTGTTACAGGGTGAGCGGCTGCTGTTGTTGTTGTTGTATCTGGTGGGAGGGTCAGATATAAATTCTCACTTGTTGCCCCCTCCCTGTGGTACGGAGGTGGAGCCGTTGGGAGTGACGTCACCTCAGGGGGCGGGCTTGCTGGGTGGAGTCCCACCTGTTCTTCTGTGCTCCGCCCTTCTTTTCTGGGTCCTCCGGGCAGCTCATTTTTTTTCCCAGTGCCATTTTCTGCTGGCGACGGAGGGTTTTGGCGCGCTGCCATCTCTGCGGCAGCTTTGCTGACCGTAGCTAACTGGGTTTTTAAGTTCGCATTTTCATGCAGCAGGAGTGACACTGCGCGGAGCGGCACGTTAATCATCTTCCCTTTGTTTCTTTTTTAACCCTTAGTTGACTACTTGAATGGTATCTCTTGCTAGTGGCATGGGCACTGATTAACTTGGTTGTGACATATCTCATACCTGCAGACTGTAGCCATTGAGATTGTACTCCTCTCTGGATGCAGCACCATTTTTCCTTTGCTTATATGCTTCTTTTTTCTTTGTCAAAAGTTCCCTGATATCCCTGTCGAACCAAGTGGGTCTCTTGACCCCTTTCCCATTTTTTGACCATGTGGGTATGGCTTCTTTTTGAGCAATGAGAATTGCCCCCTTAAGGAAGCTCTACTGTTCCCAAACTCCCAAATCATCCAGTTGCTGGCTGCGAGGGCCTTTCTAAATAGACTTCTGAGTTTACCAAAGTCTGTCCTTGTGAAGTTCAAGACTTCTGTTCTTCTGGCTGAATTCCAAGCCTTTCAGAAGGCAAACCTAATGAGGACATGGTCACTGTCACCCAGAGTACCTCCAATCTTCAGGTCACCTTTGGTCACCACTGAGTCCAAAGTGGCTTTACCCCCAGTCGGTCCTTCCACAGCCTGTGTCAAGAATACGCTGTCGATAGCTGCCAGGAAGTTGGTTGCTCTGCTGGATCTGGCTGAATGGTCTTCCCAACAGATGTCAGAGTAGTTGAAGTCACCCATGACAATCAGGTTTTTAGTACTGGCTGCCTCAGTCAGTTCCCTGGAGAATGTCTGAACACTCTCCTCTTCTTGGTAGTGAGGTCTATACTATACTCCTACCATCATGTCCCCCTCTCCTGAGCCCCCTTGTATCTTGACCTAGAGGGTCTCAAGGAACCTCTCCCTACAATCAAACGTGACCTGCAGGGAGGGGTACCTGGGAGGGGTATCACATAGTGGGCCACACTTTCTCCCTTCTTCCCAACCTGATCCTTCCTATAGAGCCTATAGCCCTGAATGTCCACTGTCTAGTCATATGTATCTTCCCACCAGGTCTCTGTCAACCGACTAAGGTCAAATTCCTCATCTGTTAGAAACAGTGCCAGTTCATCCTGTTTGTTGCCCATGCTTCTGATGTCCCCATAAAGACACCTGAGTTCACCCCTAGTCACCTCAGGTTTACTGTCCCACTTCAAGTGCTTAAGTTTGACTCAGGGACCTCAGGGGGAGGATCCCCTGGGAAACCAGACTGAGGAAGAGAGAAGTCCAGGAGATCTGGCTATACTTTAAATTAGTCTTACTGAGAGTGCAGGAATAAACCACGCTGATGCACAGGAAGACTAGCAAATATGGCAGAAGAGCAGCTTGGCTTAGCAGGGAACTCTTCAGTAAACTAAATCACAAAAATGAAGCTTATAAGAAGTAGAAACTTGGAAAAATAACTACGGAAGAATATAAGACCATTTCTTGGGCATGCAGGGATGAAGTTAGGAAGGCCAACATGCAACTGGAGTTGCAGCTAGAAGGGGATGTAAAGGCTAATGAGAAGGGCACGGTCAGCTCCCAGACTATTGCACTGGGCAGCACAGTTTGTGGAGGAGGCGAGCATCCCTCAGTGCTGAAAGAACAGGTTAGGGAGTACTTAGAAAAGCTGGATGTGTACAAGTACATGGGGCTGGGTGGGATACATGTGAGGATGCTAAGGGAGTCGGCTGATGTGATTGCAGAGCCATTGGCCATCATCTTTGAGAACTCATGGTGATTAGGAGAGGCCCTGGATGATTGGAAAAGGGCAAACATAGTGTCCATATTTAAGAAAGGGAAAAAGAAGGATCCAGGGAACTACAGACCAGTCAACCTCACCTAAAACTCTGGAAAAATCATTGAGCAGATCCTCAAGGAATCTATTTCTAAGCACTTGGAGGAGAAAAAGATGATTAGGAACAGCCAGCATGGATTCACCATGGACTGGAAGGTGGATAGAAAAGTGGCTGAAGCACAGGGCTCAGAGAATAGTAATAAATGGTTTGATGTCTAGTCGGCAGCTGGTAACAAGTGGAGTGGGCCAGGGGTTAGTCCTGAAGCTGGTTTTGTTCAATGTCTTCATCAACAACCTGGAAGATGGCATAGAGTGCACCCTCAGTAAGTTTTCAGATTATATGAAGCTGGGGAAAGTAGTAGATACACTGGAGGGTAGGGCTAGGATTCAGAGTGACCTAGACAAATTGGAGGATTGGGCCAAAAGGAATCTCATGAGGTTCAATATGGACAAGTGCAAAGTCCTGCACTTAGGACAGAAGAATCTCATGCACTGGTACAGGCCGGTGGCTGACTGGCTAGGCAGCAGTTCTGCAGAAAAGGATCCTGGGGGTTACAGTGGACAATAAGTTGAATCTGAGCCAGCAGTGTGCCCTTGTTGCCAAGAAGGCTAATGACATACTGAGTTGCATTGGTAGGTGTGTTGCCAGTAGGTCAAGGGAAGTGATTATTCTCCTCTATTCAGCATGGGCGAGGCCACACATGGAGTACTGTGTTCAGTTTTGCACCCTCCATTACAGAAAGGATGTGGACAAATTGGAGATAGTCTAGCAGAGGGCAACAAAAATGGTGAGAGGGCTGGGGGACATGACTTACGGGGAAAGACTGAGGGAACAGGCTTATTTAGTCTAGAGAAGAGGAGACTGAGAGGGGACCTAATAGCAGCCTTCAACTACCTGAAGAGGGGTTGAAAGAGGATGGAGCTGACCTGTTCTCAGTGTTGGCAGATGATAGTGTCGCAAATCAGAGCAGCAGCCGGCAGCCGCCTGACTCACACCGGAGTGTTTAGATTTAGAGCTCGGCAGGCGGGTAGTGATGGATGGAGTGGAATTAACCAGGCACAGACGCATGTAGGTTACAGGAGTTTGTTTACTTACGTCGCCTAGATAGTGAAATATTTTACGCTGACGGGGTGATTGATTGGGGATTGATCAATTTCCCAGTTCTCTGGTGACAAGCACAGGTGTTTCCTGTGAAATCCCCAGAGCTCTCCGACTTGGGCGGAAACCGTTAAACTATTTATAGGCAGAGGTGTTTTACAGGAATATCCAATGGTGAATCGTTATATGGAATCTTTAATTTTTTGGCAGGTGGCAGCTCTTTGTCTCCTCAAGTTACAAGGTAGTGGGTTAGGTTTCTCTACCTGTTACGTGTGTGCTACGTGTGAGGAGCTTACGCTTATCTTTGACCAATTATATATAGTTTCCCCTAGCATTTTATTTCAGCTGTCCAATTATCTGTAGTACACCACCAGCGTTTTGTTTCAAGGAATTTCTTGGCAAGGAAGTCTTTTAACCCTTAATATTCAAATGAAGATGATTTGAATGGTATCTCTTGCTCAGTGGCATGGGCACAAGTTAATTGGGTTATGACAGATAGAACAAGGAGCACTGGTCTTAAATTGCAGCAAGAGAAGTTTAGGTTAGATATTAGGAAGAATTTTCTCACTAGAAGGGTAGTAAAACATTGGAACAGGTTACCCAGAGAGGTGGTGGAAACCCCATCCTTGGAGGTTTTCCAAACCTGGCTAGACAAAGCTTTGCCTGGGATGATCTAGTTGGGGCTGGGCCTGCTTTGAGCAGGGCATTAAACTAGATGACCTCCTGAGGTTCTTTCCAACCCTAATTTTCTATGATTCTATGACTGTGATTCACTCTTGGATGTCATTTCTATAAATGTCTACAGTTACTATTTTAACTAGAATACTTCTACTGTTTCCTATGTTTGCTGCTAATTATGGAAAAAGGCAGTGAGAATTCATTTGTTAATTATCACATATTAAGATACAATTCTATTACAAAAGATTATAAACATTTACTTTCCTCATACTGAAATTTTTTCTGTTTTCATTATTAATACATACCCTTGTAATTAAAGGAAGCTGTCAATCCAGGGTTAGAAAAAGAAAGATCTCCAAAACAATGCTGTTTCCCCTATCCAACAGCAAATTGTGGACATTTATAAGTATCCTTCAGAAGCAGAAGGTAGTTCCAAATATATAGGCAATCTAATGTGTTTGTGGTGCCTTGTTTTTAGGAGCCCAGCTTGAAGAATTTAGCATGAGTTTCAAAAATGCTTTCTTTCATTGGAATTATGGACTTCCTACAGCATCAGCAACTCTCCTGGAAGTGTTTTTGGGTTTTTTTCCCCCATGCCCTACTTAGTATGAACTTCACCAGAGTGTCGGGGCTGAGGGACTGTGGCCAGCAGCCCGGGCACGTGGGCTGGGGAAGTCGGCACAGCAGACTAGAATTAGGCACTGACGCGTAGAGGTTGATTAAAGATTATTTTACTTACACCGTAGATGGTCGCGGTGCAGGCAGGAAAACTTGCTTGGTTACAGTTGTAGATAGAAGAAAAGAAGAAAAAAAGAAAACTGGAATGACGAGAGCTCTCTAAACTGATACGAGAGTCCGTGCTGTGACTCTTAACGAGTGCGCAGGGCAGGGGGACGTCAGGGATCATCCGGTGATGGGGAGAGATTCTTGATGGCTGATCAAACCATCATTCGGTCCGACATATACGTAGAAATCCACGAGATAATCGTGGACTCCTTGCCGGAATTCTCTCGGATTTCTTCCGGAATTCTCGGAATCGGGGTTCTCAGGATCCTCCTGAGATTCTCGGAGATCTCCGACTTGGGCGGAAACTGCTCAAGTCTCTTATATGGCTAGCAAGCCAATTGCTAGCCGCCACGTGGGAATAATTTAGAAACAGCCAATAGTGGGGAACAAATTTACATACTGGTGGTGGGAACTTCTTTGCACCGGGGTTTCTCTCTGCAGCTGAGAATTGCACTGTGCAAAGAAAGCTCCATGTGGCGGGAAATAATTCTGCAGTGCCGAAGCGCGCACACAATCATTGGGTCATGACACAGAGTATGTGACAGCAAATTGTATGCCTCCCTTTAGGACCTGTGTTTTCAAGTTCTTGAAATCTACTATGTAATCAGGAAAGTATTACAGTGAATGAAATGGTTATAAGGGAATCCAGATGCTGACAGTTTCAAAATCTCAAATTATGTCATTTAGAATCCATGCTCCAGAATAATGGGAGAATCACTCTCATGACTAAACAAGATTGCAATAGATAGATTGCAACTCTCCTTTTTGAGAGGTTGTGTTGGCTCATAAAACTGTCAGTGACTTACTCGTGACAAAAACTTTTTTTTTATCCACTTTATTCCAATTTCTCATAGCCTAATGGGGTTTAGCTACTGCAGTCCGTGCTGGAGCATCTGCAGAGCACTGCCTCCCTGGTGGTCACAGTTCCTATACCAGTGAACAGAATACAAAGAGGGATCCCTATTTCTCATCTTATGCACATTACTGTCAAAGGTTTCTTCTGTGCAATTTACTAAACCAGCTAAGATGAGGACATTTAAAGAAGAAGAGTGAAGAGGGGAGAGAGACCTCATCATGCCTACATATCCTTCTATGTTATGTTTGGTGAGTGTAGTAGCCAGCAGATTCAATAAATGCAGACATACATGAATGAGAAGAACTAAACAACTATTTTTATTTGGGGAGTAACAGGCAACTTCTGCAGACACTTTTTCTCTAACTAACTAGCTCGCCACTTAACTGAGGGGCCGTCTCCCAATTACCAGTTTCCTCAGTCTCCGTAGGGAGCATCTCTAAATATAACATCTATCACTACAGTGGGGTTATCTTGCCACCTATGCAAACTAGTATAGTCTGGTATTGTCTTGGCTCAATTCTGAAGCGTACCAGAAATGATTAGAGACAACCACTTCTGATGTTTCAAAATATGATTAATTTATTTTGGGAAAAAAAATCCCAAAATTTTCAATTGTATGAGACAAAGAGTGAAAATAGTATTGTGTTAAACTACCTGTTTTTGGATTTCAGTATGAGTGTATGTGTGTGTGCTTTTCTGATTCATCTATAAGAATACTAGCCCAGGATATGGAAGGCTTAAATTCAAATCCAGGATATGGGTATCCCAAACCAAAGTCTCTCTCTTGCTCCCTTCACTTATTCCCCCATCCCTGAAATGGGAATGTCTCCAAGGCAAGATTTTGCTTTGATGGGTTGGTATATTTCAATGAAATGAAATGTTGTCAAAAATGTTCTGACCACCTGTACACTATGATTGTATAAGTAATGAGCTAAAGAAGCAGTGTCAAGCAGAGAAGACTAACTGGTAACAAGAGTGACAGTTATGATGTGCCACTGGAGATTTTCCTTTTCCTCAAATAATAGACCTGCTGCCTTGGGATAGAAAGGTTTTTAATACAAATTCCAACAGGAGATGGATTCCTCAGAGACTAAAGAACTAATCAAACTAATGGGACTGATTTAATGCTGGAAAATAAATCAATAATGTGCAGCAAGGGTATTCACAAAATATATTCAGGAGGTTTTGGGGTTTTTCTGAGACTGCAAGATGCCACATTCCCCTTGGTTCCTGAATCAACATAATTGGAACTGGGACTTATTAAGCACTATTCAAGTTCTTTTAATGGAGCTGATTATTTTTTTCACCCTGAGACTTCTTTAGCACAGTAGGGGAACTAGCATGGGAGACTCTAAGAGCATTAAAGTTCCACTTCTGAGATGCTCATTTTAGGTCATATACAATATTTTAATGTAATATTTGTCAAAGTCTATGGTGAAGGCAAAAAAAAAAAAATTCTCCTGGAGAATTTATTCTGTATTTCTAGGAGGTGATTTTCATTTCTTAGGCATTTAGAGATGTAATGCAGAATAGAATTCAACAGCTTTGTTCATTTATTAGCTACTGATTGATTGTTGAGATTTTATTTTTTGTTTTTCAGAAATTGAGTCTGCTGCACAGAAATCATAGAACTGCAGCAGCTTTATTCTTCACTCATGCCCAGAGTATGAGTGGACCAACAGTGAGGAGGCTAGCAAAAGCTCCCCACTCTTCCCTGCCCTCCCCGCCCCCACCATCAATCCCAACTTGAATAACAATGCTACCTCAAGATAAAAGTTTCTGTGATCTATTGTTCCCATAAACTTCTCTTTTCTCCCTACCAAGCCAAAAGGTATTCAAAACACCTTGGAAGGCAGGATTAGAAATCAAAATTATGTTGACAAATTGGAAAAATGATCTGAAATGAGTAAGGTATAATTCAATATGGATAAGTAAAAAGCATTACATCTGCATAGGAATAATCAAGTGCACAAAACAAAATAATGAGCAACTAGGGATTATTTCTGCAGGAAAGGGTCTGGGGGTTATAGTGGCTCAAAAACTAAACTTTAGGCAACCATATCATATTGTTCTGTGGGTGGGAAAAAAGCAAACCAACAAATGAGCATCATACTTGGACGGCTAAACAGGAGCTTCATGTAAAATACAAGAACTAAAGTTTCCCCTCTACTTGCGACTACTTAGGACTCATTTTAGGTCATATACAATATTTTAATGTAATATTTGTCATAAATATGTGAGATTGTGCATTAGATCGTATCACACTTAATTGCTGGTGCAGAGGGAGCCCATCCTTGGCTCCCCCTGTACCACCAAATAGGGGAGTTTCAGTCCCAGCTACACCCCACATGCAGCCAGGACTGTGAGTCTTGTTAGTGCAGGGTCTCACAGTCCCAGCTACACCCAACACACTGCATGTGTGGTGCAGCTAGAGCTGTGAGTGAGGTGCATCCAGGACTGCAAGTCCTGCACAGATGGGACTTACAGTCTTGTCTGTGTGTGGTGCACAGGTTGGCGACTGTGATCTCCCAGCTGTGAGGAGCATGGTAGGCACCCCACAGCTGGGAGATCACAGGCAGGGCACATGGCTGGGCAGGGAGCTGCTCTGGGGCTGGGATTTTGGGACAGTGACAACACAGGGCTGGGGAAGAGCCACAAACCACTTCCTGAAAGCTCCTGCCCACAGGACCTGTGGAACCCATGCTCATCGCAGGGACATGCAGTCAGCAGATCATGGCTCTGCCCCAGTCCTGGCCCCAACCAAAGATCCCAGAGTCTCTCCAACCCTGCCCACCCATCTCAGTCCCAGTAATGGCCCCATCCAAGCCACTCAGCTGTGCCACCTGCCTGCATGGGTCCTGCCTCAAGCAGTGGATGTGGGGAGAACGAGCCAGGATGCCCAAGCAGTGGGGCTGGGTCTCGTGGTGGCAGCCAGAAGAAGCTGCTGGTGCAGGGGCTGCCAGGAACTAGAGTGTGCTGCGGGTCCAATCTGACCCATGGGCCAGACTTTGTCCACACCTGCCTTAGGGTTTTGTTACACAGTAATTTGGGGCAGCTCCTGGAGCTTTAATTCCTGGATTGTCCATACATTAACACCTGAAACTCATTTTAAACACTTGTTAGGCAGCTCAAAGTTATGCCACTGCAGGACAGGATTATCTCTGATGCATGCCACCCAGGTTGTATTATGCTAAGGTGTAGCCACTCCAGGCCCCATCCCAGCCATGCTAGTATAAATATCCCACCTCCCATGCTGGCCCTAATCATGCTGCCTGCCCCCACCCCCAGCCTCCCCAGCACCCCGGATCCCTGCTCTCTGCCCTCTGCTCCACCTGCACAGCCTGCAGAAGAGAAGCAGCCACAGCTGGGCCAACAGGTTAACCCTTCCCTGCCTGCTCCCCTGGGACAGACAGTGTGGGCTGCCATAAGCAAGCAAGGGGAGGGGCATGGGGAAGGGGGCAGTACAGAGCCCCATGGTTAGAGAGGGACAGAGAGGAACCCTGAGGGATAGCGGGGGAGCTCTGGGGGTGGGGTGAGAACCAGGGGAGTCCACAATGGAGGTCAGGGGGATTCTTATTTCAGTCCTCCAAGTCCCTGCTGGCCTGAAGTGTGACTACTCCAAACTCAGGCTAGCACAAACACTGATCAACATTTGGGTGACTCACCACATAAGATGTAACAAGCCCTCAGAGTGGCCACAAATCTCACTGAATTCACTGGGAAGAGATGCAGAATATGGCACATTTAGGGTTTGAAGTCAGCTCCTCAGTACTTCCTTCCTAATAAGGTTAGGAAACATGTAAGTAAAATACAACAAAATGAATAAAATCTAGTAACAATGCAGAATAGTTGGAAAGATTCCATGATAACAGTAATGAGACCTCACGTAAATGGAGCGAGAAACACATTTCATTTGAATTATCCATAGACTCCACTAAACCAGCATCACAAATATCATAAACAGCAGGCTGGGGTGAAGAAGTTCTGTTGCATTTTTTTAAGCCTGCTTTTATCTCTTCCTCAAAGCTATTTGGAAAATAATTCTGGAGGAGCATTGCCATGATTTGGCATCAGTTCCTTATTAAAAAATTGCTAGTACTTCTGTTTTAACAGGGAAACGTAAGTATTTGTGCCCAATAAAACATTCACTTTATAGTTATTTAAACATACTAGGGCAAATTCTGCATTCAGTTACACCTGTGTATAGCCAGTATCTTCACCTAACTTACTAAAATGGCACTTCACTAATTTGTAGCTGAAAGAAAAATTTGTTTCCCTGTGGCCTGTGCTTTTAGATTCCCAAGATTAAACCACCGCACAGACAGAGCTACCAACTGCATTCACTTTTCTTAATATTGAAATAACTTTAAAAATATAAACTAAGGACCTATTACTATCCTCTCATTTTTGTTCATTTCAAAACCTGCCCTTCACACTTAGAAAATTATATAAGTAGGCCACTTCTCACTCCTCTCAGCATATGTCCCCCTGCTTCTCTATCCATTTTACTGGCTTCCTGTATTGTGACATTTAGCAATAAATTGGATTTGCCTTTACGTGCTTAAGTGGCAGCTACATACCCATGGAACTGCCATTTTAGGCACATCATTTGGAATTCAGTGTTGCCCACTCTAGCCTACTTACACCCACTGCATATGCTCTGTAGGATGAGCTCAGGTGGAGCAGATGCATGATGAAAGAGAATTACTGTTATGTGTGTAAGGCCTGGTAAGTCCCCATGCTTTAGTCAAAATAAAATTGCAATTAGTGGGTTTAATATGTTAGCAGAAGAGGACCATCCAACTTTTTAGCCCATAAGCCTAATGATTAAGCACCCTCTCAAAGCAGCAACTGACTTGGTTTTAGGCTTTTTTCACCCAGAAGGGTTTGGAGCTATGTCAGCTGTTGCCTATCAAAGGGCTTTAACCATGAGGTCAGAGACTAAGTATTAAGCATTGTAGCAAGTCAATTAGGTGCATAAAGCAAAATAGGATATAGTTTTTATTGTTTTTCTAATGACTTGCTCCTGGAGGCATGTGATTGTGTGAGCCTCTTAGGGCAGGTCCCCACTTGCAGTGGCATGCGGGTTTTGGTGCCACAGATAGCATATGGGGAAGGTAAAAATGTGCACCGTGCTGCAAATCTACAGTGCAGTGGCAAAATTTGCTACCAGGAAATCTCAGGGGAGAAATTCAACACAGAGCACGAGTCAGTAGCATGCAGTGGAACAAATGGAAAGCCAGCTATCCAGAGCAACACTGTGGTTGTCAGCCAGGCTCTGTGTGGCTGGATTTGCACCACCCAGCCTTCCCCACCCCTCAGCCTTCCCCACCCCTACCTGGTACAATTTGCTGAGCTCTGAAGCACACATGCAGGGGCATGTGATTAGGCACAAAACAGCGGCACAGATTACTGCCACTGCTACTAGTGCCTCTATGGCTGCATCCAGACAAGCAATGTCACATACAGCCATGCAGTATGTGATGCCATAGACGCATCTGTGGCACCACATACCACACATACAGGTGTTTTCAGTGCTGCAAGATAGCAGCTCAGGGGGTGGGGACGGGGACAGGGCTTGACCTCAGGAGGTCCTGGGGTCAAAAAAGCCTGCGCCAAAAAAAGTGCGGTGCATGCAGGGACAGAGCACACTGCCCAAAACTGGAACCTAACTGGCTGGAGCCACACTGGCTTCTGGCCAGGCTCTGAGCAGCAGGATCACTACTGCTGCAGTCCTAGAAAGCTCCCAGAATCCCAGGTAAGGCTGCTGGGGCCAGCCCAGTGCTATAAATATCCCCACTAGAAGAAGAACAAGGTGTGCTGCTGCTTCTTGTCCCCAGGAAAACAAACATCCACACTTGTGTGGACATGGCCTACAAGTGACCTGCACATGAGGACTTACCCTTAGTGGTCTTTTCTCCATTCTTTACTTGGTTGCCTCCCTTCTCTATTTTAATTCAGGCACTTGCAGGGTGCTTCTATTCTCCACAATGTGAAATGAAATCACAACCTGCATATAAGTACCAATAACATCAGTTGCACAGCTGCATACATAGAATTTAGGTCCATAAAGTGATATAGGATGTAGTCCATATTGTTTTTTCTAAAGAGTCAGTCCCTGGAAGCAGGAGATTTTAAGATTCCTTGTTTTCCTACTGTCTACCCTTTTCGTTTTTTGAAACATGTTTCTAGTTCTCCTGGCAAAATAAAATGCTTGAAAATGTAAACCAAGTACACTCTTAGGACTACATTCTATTTCACCTTTATACATTTACAGAACCACATGTCATATTGTTTTGATTATATTGGCCTGACTTTTAGGAAAAACAGCTTTTACTGATAACTACCAATAAAGCCTTACATTGCTATTGCCCTTACAAAGACCTAGGGGAAAAATAAGGTCCAAATTATATTCCTGTTAACCATCTAAAGGGACTTAGGCATCTAAGCACAATTCTACTTCACCCTGGCCACATCTACACATGCACTTTATTGTGGAGTAGATTAATTAATGTCAGAGTAAAGTGTCACCACCTACACATGCAATGGTATTATCCCAGGGACAGCACAATCTTATACCAGGTTAATTTACTGCAATAAAGCACATGTGTAGGCACTGACTGTGGGTGTAAATTGTGCCTAGTCAGCCCAGTCAGCCAGGGACCAGAGTCCTGCCTGTCACCTAGCCACACAGCTCTGCAATTTCAATGGCCTTGTGCCCCAGCCACCCTCTCCACTGCCTGCTAACTCCACCTGGGGCCTGCTTTGCCCTAGCTCAAATTGCTGCTGTTCCAGGCACTCATCTAGACACCACATCTGGGTGTAGTTTACTCTGGCTCAAACTGCTCTGGAGTTTATTACTGCATATTAATTGCTTGTGTAGATGCACCCCCCTGTTTAAGTCATGAAAATCCATTAAGACATCTACAATTGTAATACACTGTCATCTTACCTTAAGGACTGAGACAGAAAGCTGAGGAGTAGAGAGAGGCCCACTCATCTAAGGGACTCAACTCTACTTGCAGATGGAGTAGAATCCCATTTAGCAACATAAGTCTATTTGTGCCAGTAATGTATGGAATAGAATCTGGCGTCCAATAACTAAGACAAGGACCCAAAGAGTTAAATGGTAAAAAATACTAAAACAAAAACTGCACAGAAAAGATTCTGACTCGATATTTTTATTGCATGCACAAAAATAGTGCAAGTACAAAAGTCAAGACTGTCAGAGGCCCAATTATAGGTCAAACCCACGTATAAAATGAGCATGATTTTTATGGTTCTTTTGGAGGAAAGGAAAGGTAATCAGAGCAATACAATGAGTGCAATTTTTGGCACTTAGACAGAGTTTAGATTGTATTGGTATTGCGTAGCTGTACTTACCCTGCACTTCCCTTTTGAGCGTCCTCAGAAGCTTGTAGTATAGCTGCATAGTCTCTGGGGTGTAATAGGATCAACCAGATACATACATAATGCCATGTAACTTTTCAAACTTTAGTCACAGAAAAATACAACTAGGGAATATCTAACACTAGAGGAGGGCCATCCCACCTTGTCGCTCACTAACTAAGGGAACAGGAAGCTCAGGCATTAGGCTCCCAGCACCCAGGGGAATTTGAAACTACGTCATTCATTTTCTGGTAAAGGGACTACTGGGTAGGTACTGACCAAGCTACTTTGTACTTCTCCCCTTGAAGCTGTCACAACCCAAAGTTGTGATTTTTGTTTTTGTGTGTGCTTTGGCACCACTGAATTATTTTCCTGCCAAATTGTAGCTTTCTTTGCAGGGTGCATTTCTTCTTTGCAGCTAAGAAATGCTCGGTGCAAAGAGTTCCCGCCATTTGTATGATAATTCGAGCCCCATTATTGGATTGCGTTAAATTATTCACACGTGGCGGCTAGGGATTGGCTTGCTAGCCGTATAAAAGGCTTGGGTGGTTTCCGCCCAAGTGGGAGAAGTTGGAGAACTTTGAGCACGCTGCAGAGTGCCCCTACGGAGATTTGACCTGAGGCTGCTGATCGATAGACTGATCACCTATCGATTCTTCTCCCCGTCGCCGATAGATTCCTAGACGTATCCCTCCCCACGCACAAAAGAACCGGACCCACGGAGCCTAGCAAACTTCGTGTGAGTGAATTGTCGTATCCCTCTCCCTGTGCGCAAAAAAAGGACCCACAGAGCCTAGCAAACTTCGTGTGAGTGAATTGTGAGTGAACAAAAGGATCCACGGAGCCTCGACAACTCCGTGGGAGTGATCCGAGTATTGTCTGAGTCCTCAAACGAGGATTTAAGCAGAGCTGTGCCTGGGAAACTGTCCAGCCTACACCGCGACCATCTTCGGTGTAAGTAAACAATCTTTGAATCAACCATTACACGTCTGTGCCTAATTCCAGCATGTCGCCTGTTCTCTCCGACCTAGCGAGCCCGGGCTGCTGGCCACAGCCCGCGTGGCGCAAAAAAGGGCCCAGATCGCTCCCCGTCGCCTGCACGTGGTGACGAAGATGGGATCTGGAGACGGCCCGCACGGAAGCTTGCAATTAGGAGGGGAAAGTATGTGGAGCCAGGAGGAAATGGCCAAGTTAAAGAGATGGTGACTCATCAACATTTCCTCCTTTCAAGAGGAAAGCTAGAATATGGTTCTAGCCTGGTGGTTAGAGCAATTTGCTTGGAAACATGAGCTGAAACTCCACACTTTCTGGGAGAATGGAGGAGGGAGTCTAATATCAGGGTTTTTCACACCCTGGAAAACTGAATTAAAATGCAGGAAGACTTGGCTTCATTTTACTCTTGACATATACATGTACAAAGTGGAAATAGAATGTTAAAATCACATAAGTACCATAAATTAACCTTATACAACTCTGTGCACATCTACACATCACCCTATGCTACGGTGATGGTGTTACTGTGCCGTGTGCACAGTGCAGTTAGTTTTCACCTCTACTTCATCACCGTGGCATGCTAAAATGGGGGAGTGCACTGCTACAACAAAGTAGCTGCCAATCACATGTAGACTCATGTGACTGCTATGTTGCTATAGTGCATTGTACAGTATGGAAACTAGATGTTAATTTTTAAAAGAGTTTATGATTTTAAAGCGAAAATAATGAGTTTTGTGGCTTTATGTGTCATTTTGAATGTTTACAATTGGTGATATTTATTCCTAGCCATGTCCAAATCCAATTCGGAATCATTCATCCACTTTTTAAAATGCTCTGTGAACATAGATCACCCATTTTTTCTGATGTCTAAACCACAGTTTAACTTATTTTCCTTTTCCCGCCTCCTCAAAGCATTCTACAAATGAAGATAACTCTTGTGTTGTATTGCCCTCATGTCAAATACTTTTCTCTATTTCCCTGACTAGAAACAAAGTCACACTTATGTTTTCCTTTTTCACTTCATCATTCATTTTCCCTTTGCTGTAATTAATTTGCACAACTGCATTTCAGCTCTCTTCTCCTTCACTCAGTCACTATTAGCTTTGTGTCCCCTTTTTTGTTTTGGGCCAGATTTGTAAAACATTTTTTCTTCTTTTTTTCATAAAAAGCCTTCATGGGGAGGTGGGGGAGGGGGAAGGATAGGGCCAATACTTCAATATTTATTGTTATGAGAATCACCTTTTTTGCATATATAGTCCAAATAATCGCTTGGATTATTGGAGGGACTGCTCAAAAGAGGGGTTGCTCATAAGGGTAAGACTGGATCCATAGTTTGTAAGAAGCTTGTGGTCTATATTCTTGTAATCCACAAATGTGTGTGTGTATGCATGTACATGTGCATGTGTGTGCATGTGTATCTATCCCTCTATCTATCCACATACATACACATATGTGAAAGTAGTCATACATGTTTACTTAATTGTCAGAATAATTAACTCATGATTTTATCCCCTTTAGGATAACATTCAGTCTTAGCTGCCTGTAACAGCTGATTTATTTTTAACTTCCAAAAACAAGGATTTACTGTACAATGGAAATACCAAAAGACCTTTGAAAGAGCACTGTGAACCACAAACCTTTAATACAGTGTGATGGCAGTTGGAGGACTACAGTTAAGTGTCTGTTAGCATTTCCATTATAACCCCTAGCATTCATTAGTTTATGAGTGTCATAAAGGTTTGCTTCAGGGCTGACTTAAAGTATAAAATCACTGCAAAACTGACACACAAGTATTTTTATCACATTTGAGAAAAAGCAGTAGGTATATGCATTTCAATATGTAGATTAAAAGAAGATACAAAGATTTAAATGAGTAACAGCACCACCACCATACTGCTCCATGAATAAAGCTCAAAAGGTTCAACATCTAAATCCTAGATTGTGTCCAAGTAGTTGTCAAGCACATCAGATACTTAAGAGAGCAGCTGGAGTCACTTGAAGGAAATCTGTCAGTCTCCCCACTGAGGAACAGTGCCATCGTGTCTTTGAGGTACTTAGCACCTACTGAGTCATGAAGAGGCAGCACAGTTTGTGCTGGTGACCAACAATTCTGGCCAGACTCTGCAATTCCAACTACAATTACACTTTTCCATATCTATGTTTTCCACCTACATTAAGTGGGGCAGAATTTGACCTAATTGTAACGTGTTTTAAACTGAGAGTGTGCTCTCTTTTCATCGACTCCACCACAATCTTGGAAACACGCCATATGAAGAAGAATACTGTTACGTCTCAGCTCTGTATTCTTGGGCAACCCTGGTACAGGATGCAGTCTGTCTGACTCACAAAGGACTCACCCCCTCCCCTCCCTCCTCTCCTCTACCTAAACGAAACTGATTAAGATGCAGTGAGAGACACACCTAAGACCCTCACCAGATAAAGGTGACAAGAGTGAATCAACTGCCCTAGGTCTCATTTACATGAGAGATGGAAAACAGAAAGCCTGAAGCAGAGACTGCAGTGAATTCTGGGACCAGAGAAGCAGGAGAGCGCTGCATGATGGGGAATCTGTGCTTCCAATGTTAATCAACCCATGTTCACACACACCCACCTCAGCATTTATCAGACCAGTTCTAATCTGGATTTACTAAGGACTTTTCCCCCCAGACACACACACACAGCTCTAAGTTTAATAGGCATCTCGGGCCGTACATTCCCCGGTCCCACTATGGGAGGCCTATTTAAACTTGATTGACTAAAACTCGGTTGCCGGGTTAGGGAATGCTGAGGCAAGAGACCGAGTCAGAGCGGGTATGGGCAACATTTGAACAATGGTTAAGGGTTCATCACAGCATCCAGCCTGCTGGAGCCCTAATCCCAGGTGTTGTCATATCTTTCCCGAGACGACTGGTGGGAGCCCTCTCCACAAAAGGTTATGAGCACCCCAATAATTGTCTTAAGTCTGTTAAAAGACTATAGTAAGATCTGGAAAAGTCATGCTAAGCTGAGGCTTGTGCACAACAAGTAAAAATCCAAAATCCTGATGCTGCAAGCTATCTATTGTTCCTGAAGAAACCATGAGATATCCCATCAGTATATCTGCCACCCATAGGAATTTCAAGCTGGCTCCCAAGTATTTGGGTTACTCCCTAATCTTAAGTGTTTCCTGATTATCAATCAGTTTCCTGAGATGGTCCAAACCAGATAACCCCTTGTCAATAGAAAAGACAATGATTTACACTACTGAGGGTGCTTCGAAGCAGCTAAACTGAGGGTATAAAAATCTGTAAGTGTGTGTGCTGCTAGAAGAAGAGGAAGAACAGGAAGAGGAAAAGGAAGGAAAAGAAGTAGAAGCAGGAGGAAAGAAGGAGAAGAAGAAAACCCCTGTGCTGACACCATCCCCTGTCGTTCTTGGGACGCTGGAAGAACAGATCATCTCTCCCTTCAAGGACTGTGCTACAGACTGTGCCTGTCAGCTTTGCAGCCTGAGTACCGTGGACTAGGTGAGATCCCAGCGTTCTCTGTCTTCTTTCTAGGCATAAACTTCTGAACCTGAACTGTATCAGTTAAGCTTGAGCTAAGTTTCCCCAAATACTTAGTGAAACCAGGGTAGTATTGTCATTGTTGGTGTTTGTTTTTCTTTTGCATGTCTATTACTACTAGTACTATTATATATTTCATATGCTTAGCAATAAATAACTTTTATAGTCAAACTGGTAGTAGTTGGGTATATTTTTCCTTCTCTGCTCCTCTTTCCTCCCGTGCTCTGCAGCAACGCTTCTTTTACCTATGCTAAAGATCCCTGTGAAGCCCAAATTATTGTGGGGTCTGCTCATCAAGAGGCCAAAGATTGGGACATGCTGAGTTTGAAACACATAAGGGGATCAGCTT
Source organism: Alligator sinensis (assembly GCF_000455745.1). NCBI lineage: Eukaryota > Metazoa > Chordata > Crocodylia > Alligatoridae > Alligator > Alligator sinensis. The sequence goes on from NW_005842310.1 coordinate 612,146, forward strand.
GTACAGGCTGATTGACCCAGTTTGACTCAGACGTGCCCTTATGAACTGAATACTGGCCCATGAGGGTGTCAGCTGGACACCCAGCCGGATTCAGAGGGATTCTGTTTACCTGTGTGCTTGTGTCTGACTGCATTTTATTGTTGCTCTTATGAACTGATTCTTGGCATATGAGGGTGTCAGCCTGTCCATGCTGATCAGCCCGGCCAGGTCAGGTGTGTCACGTTAATTTGTGTGTGTTTGTGTGTATGAGTGATTTAGTGACTGGAGGAACCCAGCCCATTGAGATTGAGTCCTGCAAGATAGCTCCACTGGGGGTGAGGGCTTGCAGAAGGGAGAAATACAGCTCCGTATAGTAACACAAGCAGCACATTGACAGAATCACCAAGACCCTAGAAACTATCCCTAATAAATGAGCACACCCCAAAGTAATGGGCAAATTTGGTATCAATACATATAAGGTAAGGCTAATCAAAATGTGTTTTTGCCTGTTCCCATGGTTTTACAGCATATGCTATAACAGCCACAGATCTGTATGAAAAATCAGTGCAGGATATGGAACAGGTCCGCCCCCTGTACTAAAGGATCTGCATTGTAAGGACACTGTGAAGAACAGCAGAAGGGTGACAGGATTGAATATTAATTGGACCCACGATTAAATAGGTGGGTTTTAAGGCAGCTTTTTGATGGAAGATTGGCACATAGGGCCAGGCCCTATTTCTATTAGGCACTATGTTGGACTTAGGCCTGCCCTATTATACGCAGCCTGAGTCCGTGAAAAACAGTTAACACAAAAAATGTATGAGTCCTCCTCCTTTTTTGACCTAGTCTAAAGGCTGATATCATGTGATGTTAGAAAGTAAGTTGAGTTAGGACTTGAGTAGGGTGGGAAAAGATCACATTTAGGCACCTAATAGGCAGGCTAGGATGGGGGCTTCAGTTGTCTGTAGTTTCATTGGAAGGCTGTCATCAGAATGAGAGGTGATATGGAAGAAAGCCAACATTTTCCCCCTGTGTAAGGATTCAATTTGGTAAAGGAGAAGCATCAAAGAATCAGACATCTTTTTGTTCCTGTGGGACAGCCCTATCACCAGTACTACTTCCCACTGCTGTGAACTCTGATGTAATATCCTTAATGAACCCTGCATTCTGCCATTCTCCCTTTTGGACCTGAACCACCTCCTAGATTGAGGAGATTGTGGGAAAAGGCACAATTTAGCACAGTTATGCATAATACAGAGTTAGTCTGTGCCAGGGGGGATGCTCTGCTGGAAATCTGCAGACAAATTATCACTCTTTTGCACTATGGTGCAAAGATGGTGGTGCAAAGATGATGTTGTAACTCACTTGAGAAATCAATAGCTTTGTATGTGCAATAGTATAAATTCTGACTAGAATATACAGTTTATGTAAACATCATAGCACAAAAATATCACACTAATAACTTAGACATCTAGTATGTAAAAACTAAATACACTGGATATACATCTAACATGATAATAAGTCTATTTATGACCATATATTGAACATTCTGTAATTTAGAATGTATTGTAATACACAGTTTGATAGTAATCCAAAATAAATTGACAATAAATATTCTCTTCTGCAAGGTTACATTAATTCTGTAGTGTACAGAGAAAAGTAATGTAGGCTGCTGCTGCTGCACATCTTTACTTTTAAAATAAAACACAGCTACTACTTCAAATTCAAAATCATTATTACTACACCACACCACAAATACAACTGTCCCAGCTGTGAACTTGCTCCCCATGCATGTAGCCTATAGGGACATGATGACTATTTTTTCCTCTTTATTCTGTCACAAAAGAAGAAAAAGCAACAGTGGGATATTCAGGTCTAACAATAAAGATGACAGGAAGCCTGTTCCCTTTTGCTCAATTTGTAGAAAAGAATATTATATCTGCATGCCCAACTTACTAACATTATTGGTTTGATAGTTTTTTCTCTCAGGGACCAGGGATGGAGGTGGGATGGGGGTAGGTAGCTCTGAGGCTATTAGCTCTGTTATTATTGTGATGCACTAATACTAAATAACATATTTTGGCAGTAAATAACTAGTATATTTATAACTAAATTAATAACTACATGCATTTTAAACTCAATTTAATTATTGTAAAACACCTCTGGGCTAGGGACAGATGTTACATATAAACTGGTTTAAGTGATCAGAAACTGGTTTAAACCTGTAACAGAAGATAAGTTCAGTGCACATAAACTAGTTTCAAAATGGTTAAATGTAGTATCAGACTGAACTAATCTGGGTCAAACCATTTTATGCAATGTCTGTCCCAGACCTCTTCCTGATTTAACTTAAACCAGAGTCCTCCAGCATCCCAGATGCATTGCAGCCCTGGGCTGTGCTGTATGCTCTAGAGAACTGGGCTGGCCATGCCCTTGTGCTCCCTAGATGGAGCACTATCACTGTTCCAGCTGGCTGAGGGACTGCAGCGTCTGGAAGGCTTCCCCCTTCACAAGTCCTCCCCCGCCGCCCGCCAACACAAGTGCTGGCTGCTCAAGCAGGGATACCCCCTCCTGCCCTTCTTCCATGGCAAGGACCCCAGTGCACCAGCATCTGGCCATGCCTCCCCCCCATTCTAGCTAATGCTGAAAGGTGTCTATGTGAGTCTCTGGAACAAAGGGCAGACAGCTAGTGACTTGCAAATGCACCCTGCAGATAAGAAGAGCTTGAAACTAATGAGCGATATGTTTTCTTTTGTAGGGCTTGATGGGCTGATAAACTTTGTTCTGACAAGCAACCTGCTGGCTGCAATCTTCAAGAGGGGACAGAGACAGGTGTTAGAAATGACATAGTTTGCAGACAGTATGAAGAAACAGGGAGAGGGACATTGAAAAGCTAAGTATCATCAACAGACAACACACAAGCAGCTCCCCCCACCATCTGCCTGCCTTAGAGTGCTAGCAGGGACCCAGAATCTGTCAACACTCTCCATCTCTTGAGCAGCAGGGGTGGGGGGGAAGGGTAGCCTGCTGCTTCCCCCTCCTCCTCCAGGCTGGAGATTGTGCAGGCAGCGTGAGGATTTAAACCTCTCCCTAATCAGAGCATCCTGCCAGGGCCTGCCATGTCCCTACCCCTCAGCTCAGAACTGTAGAAGGGAAGGGAGAGCTGCTCTAGCCTGAGCCACTGCAGGCATGTGCCTACATTTCTGGAATGAAAAGGGAATGTTTATCCCCCTCCGCATCGGTTTAAGTTCTGCATGTTAGACTAACCTACAAAGATTGAATCAATTCAGGCTCTGGCTTTTTGAATGTCTGTCCCTAGCCCTAGAGTTTTACAATAGTAGAGTAATACTCTACTATTAGAAAACCAAAACAGACCAACATTATATTTATATATATATATATATATATATAGGGCCTTTGGTGCACATCAAAGATTTTTTTTTCTTTACTTCAGGGCTTTTCACAATCCCATCACAATCCCATCCATGCATATATCTTTGTTTTTATTCTTCCTACATTCCCTTTCTTACATGCCATCTAGAACTACATTCTAAATCCTGAATGAAAAACAAGTACTCAACCATCTCTGCATATAAAACAAGGGAAGAGTTGAGATTTAAGTTAAATTAGGTCCAAAAACTTAATGAATACTTTGCCTTTCAATAAGGATGATGTTGAACATGGATGAAAGGGGTAACAGGTATAGTAATGGAAAGTATGGCTTCTGAAGTGGACCAGAATTCAAAGAGCTAATTCATTTAAATAGAAAAAGCAGATCAATCACTGTCAAATGACATTACAAGTCTGGTAGCAAGGTTTTTTAAATTAATCTATCAAATTAGGTAAATGGTACCAAATTAGGGAAGGCCAAATTAAGTATCTGTATTTAAGAAAGGGATTTAAAAAAGTGATCTGTGCAACTAGAACCTCACAGTTTTAGGGCAGATTTTGAAGGAAAAGAATAATTGAATGATGTAATTAAACTGTAATAAAATGCAATATTTACTATTTTAGATTTAAAGATTACCATGCCAAACTAAACTGATATATTCTTTGATAAGATAACTGTTTTTTTCTAGACAAGGGCTATGTGGTAGATGTCATCTATCTGTAATTCTGTAAAGCACTGGTATGGTGCCACATGGGAAATTATCAGTGGAGCTGGAGAAGATTAGGATTAGTGTAGGAATTGTAAACTGGATAAGGAACTCATTAAGGGGAAGATGGCAGTGGGCAGTGTTGAAAGAAGAATCAGTCAGGAAGAGAGGATAGCAGCAGAATTTGTTAGCCTCAAAGATTGCTGTAATTAGCCTGGCTTCTTGTAGCTGAGGATAAGGAAATAAATTAAAAATAAAAGTGTTAAAACTTCTGAACTTAGTACATTATCTTTTCTTCAGTCTAAACAGTTGAAGTTGCTGTTATATGCTACAGACAGTAATACATATCATTGGGTATTTAAATACATGCATAATTTTAGCACCTGAGTAATCCCAGTGAATCTAATAACTACTTACTTCACATGTGCTACAGCTTAGATATTGTGCTTAATACTTACATGAATCAGGTTTTCAATAGGCAAATACTAGCAATTGATCCGAATCAGAAGGGAAGGTGGGGAGGGGAGGTAAAAAAGCCTGGCCAGGAAATGGTTTGTTATAAATTACTTCATTAGCTATGCAGTAAGTCATTACAATATAGTATGTGACTTTTGTCATAGGTTTAGATATTTATTTGAATAAAAGTATCCATATCTCCTAATTATTATGCCTGATTTCAATTACTAATGTGCTTCCTAATCAACATCAAAAAACTTGCTGGGAAGAAAGAAATAATAGAGAAGAGAAATAATAAAACTGAGTGTCTGCATCTTTAAGTTTTGTAAGTATAGAAACAAATTGTTTGACCCTGTGAATTTAAATGCATTTAGCAAGCACTGCACTTCACTACTTAAAATCTCTGCAAGATTAAGAAGCAAACCTTTTTTCAGAAACCCTTTCTCATAGACATTTGTTCCCTTGAATCTCCATTAAAATCAAATTTGAATACAAATGTCTGAGACACATCTTATCTATTTTGTATACTTGGCCATTCTTTTCACCCACTAGATTTCCAGATGATTCAAAGATAGATGGTGAAATATAACACAGACCAGGCAGTCTCAGAGTGGAATTCTTGCAAGGTAAATTTAACTTTAGGTTTATCCTGAATTCACACGATAAAAGCAGGAGTTTCTATGTGTGAGCATAATGAAAAAGTAAAAAATGTGAATACACTCCAGATAAGGGCTTGCTGCTTATAAAGAAATTGAACAAAGGCTTTCCATAGTTTGAATATATAACCCAAAACAAAGAGGCTTTTTTGGTTGCTATTTTTTTTAACTACAGTGAAAGTCATTTTTTATGTTTAGACATTCTTTGGCAATGATTGAAACTTCTGTGTTTCAACTAAGCAAGTTTTCACAATTTCCTCTATTATTTACATCCACTTTTAGTAAAAACCAAAATCTGATCAAAAGTTTCCTTTTCAAACTGTTTCAACTTTGTACCAGAACTTCAGTATTGTTGGCTTTAGTGAACACAGTTGTACTCTAATATACCTCTATATGTAGCATATGTGCATGTTTCTTATTCTTTTAATGTCTGAAATAGGACAAAAATAAGTGATTTACCTCTCTGCAAGCAATTTTCCCACCCTTGTGCATAGGTATGTAAATAAGTATTGCAACTGTAAAACAATATTTTATCTGAGCTTGAACTATAATTATGTCATGCATTTATAACATATAATTGTACACTTTAAAATAAATTGTTTCAGTTTTTAAAATCAATTTGCAGCAGTATTTTATAGTATCTGTATGTTTTACTGCCAGCATTATTTTTGACCAATAATGAAAGAGTAGAAATCCCTGCAAAGATCAATTGAAAATCTTTCAGTGGACACTAAGTGAAATTGATCCATGTTGTACTTCCAAAGGTTGCAATGAGTTGGAGCAAACATCCCACTACTTTACAAAAGGACACTGTTAGCAGAGCAAACCCTTTATTGTGGGTTAACCTCAGAGAGGTATGAAGCATAAGGAGACTGCCTGAAATGCAAACAGCAATTCCCAGGGGATATCTATCAGCTGAGCTGGACTGTAGAAAGACAGGCACAATCTGTGCTAGCCCTCAGTGGAGCAGAGCCAACTAGAGGATGGGAAGCTTTATGAAAAAAAGGAAGCCAGGATGAAAGGCAAGGAAGTACTAAAACTCTGGGGGAAGAAGCTGATGAAAGTTTACAGAATGCTTCATTAGCTGTTATAGGATCAAAATACTGAAAAAGTACAAGCTTGAAATACACCATAATTCACTGTGATCGTAAAGAGTAAAGTGGAGGGAAAAAAATGGCCCGAACTATTCTCCCCCCCAAAATCCTCCTGATTTTTTCAGGCAATTTCAGCTAATTGCTTGGTGTGGGATAGGCAAGAAAGGGAATCTAAACCAAAATGCTTTAATATGTTTTTTCTGCATTAAAAAAAACCAAAACACTTTATTTTTCAATGTAATCTAAAAGATTAAAATAAACAAATATATTAAAAGAATTCTTTCAGGTTAAATTTTTGACCTGGGTTTTATTAGCCTCATATGCAACAAAAATCTTTTTGATTTTTGAAAGAACTACATGACAAGCCAACATTAAATACATGAATGAAAAAAGACTGTCACTATTTTCACTAGCGGTACTAAGGTAGGGGAGAAGGTCTACTGAAGATGAGACAATCTGACAAAATGAACTTGTCTTTTAATTATTCAAAGTATCAATTACAGAAGAATGTATTTCTGTCTTCTACATGTAGATCATGCTGTTCCTGGCATATTTCTATTTGCTTTGAGTTACTGACATTACTAGTGCTACCTCAGATTTGTATATACATGCTATACCAATCACAACTGGAAAAGGTTTTTATGAGTTTCTGTAAGTCTCCCTGTAATAAGAACAGCTTTATATTGATTGTCCAGTGTGTCTCTTTTGATGGAAGGGAGGCTTAACATGTTTTTAAACTCTTCAGTTTTCTCAAAGGAAGCAAGGAACAATGTCTGCAAACTCTTTAAAGTAATGCATGTCCTATACAGATATATTTTCTATTAAACATTTAAGCTTTTTAGGCTAACACAATGTTAACATATATCTGAAATGTTATATAAATTCAAGAAATTATAAATCTATATGTTCTCTTACAAGAGACACTTTATTATAACAAGAAAAATGTGTTGATCTACACTGTAGTGATTAGGCCATTTGTCAAATACTGTTACTGTTTGTGATAGCATTTACAGGTCACATACACAAGTTTTCAGCTCCCATTGGAATCGGGCTTGTTGAAATGAAACTTATCCACCTGAATTCAGGAGATTGATTGTCACGATTAAAGGGTGACAAATTCTGTTAAACTTTCTGAGCCTCTACAACTCCCCCCTCCCTCCCACCAAATGCAATATTACTGCAAGCTAAGGAAGTTGAAGGAGTGATGTGTCAGCTTTCACTGAAGTTCTTTTATAAAACTGCTGTCTATTTTTTAAATATGTGTATGTCACAACAGGGGGCTTAATGGTCTTCTATGGTAGATTTATAATGCAGAATGCATTATAAAGAACATTTCTTTCTTTGATATATTTTTGCATTTCTTTAAATCTTTTTATTTTAGTTCATTAAGATCAATTGTTGTGTTTTGCTTTCAAGTATATCTTTGGGCAGAATATTTCTAATCTGGTCAAGGAGAATTTCAGTTTCAGAGTATTGCAGTGAATGAGGATTCATTTGAAGAAAAAAGGGCTACTTCTTGTATAGCTCCACAATGTGCATCATGTAATCTCCTCTTGCATAGCACCTCCAGTGAGCAAGTTGGCTGCTCAGTAGAGCAGAATTTATTTTGTATGCTATGCAGGGCAGCAAGATGCTTGCTCATATGTTGTTTATTTTCTACCTGCTGCACCATTTGTATCAAGAGAAAGGCAATTATTCAGTGGAAAGAGGATGTCTGAGAAGCAGAAGCCATTAAATCTCAGTTCATTCTACCAAATGGCTGCACAACAGCAGACAACTTGAACCTCTATATTTACTCCAGATTCACAGCAGTGGGCAGGATCTTTATTAAAGTTAGGTGTCCATTTGCTTTAGTTGTTCCAAACTTTTCTCATAAATTGAAGCGAGTCAATCCTATTTATACCAGTACATGTACTTTCTTGACTTATCTGAGGTTGCAGAAAACTGAGGGCAGAACTCGATCTCTTATTTGAAGTCCTCTTGTCCAGGTCCGAAATTCCACAGGACTCTCTGAAGCTAATAGCTTGTTTATACCATTAACTTTACCAATAGGTAAAAACACTACTTCAAAAAGAACATAAATAACGCCTTTTATCCACTGCATGAACATTAGGGCAATTCTAAATGTTTTATGCAGAAGACAGTAAAATAAATGTTCAGACTCCCCACTGAAAATCCAGCCAAAATTATGGTGAACTAAAAAAAGGAGAGCTTACTATTTTCCCATAAAATACCCACATTTTAAAATTCTGTCATTACAGGGAATATCATGAAGACACTTAAAACAGCTAATTGCTCATCAAAATCCAAAATACTTGTTAAAGATATAGCCTTTTAATATATATTTTAATTTTTCATTCTCTTTTAAATGTTTATCACAGTTAGATCTCCCACTTCATTTTTTATCTATCAACATTAGTTTATATAAACTTTTTTTCCCCTTGAATTTCTTTAGCCATATTGTGTGTCATGTATGTCAAAAGCAGAGTCCTTTGAATTTTTGCCTAGCTCCTCTACTTTTAAGAAATGGGAACACAAGCAATTGCAAAATTAACCAAGGAAACTACGTTATTAGAAAAGGCAAAATGAGTGGGCATTAAAAAAGGAAGAGGAAGACTAGGGCACATACAACTGGAAGCAAGGAGTGCATGATTACATGATAACTCATTTTTGGTACGTGTACATCCAGGGGATTTTGTTGAGGGTTCTTTTTGCACACTAGTAATTAGAAAAGTAACAACCTAAGAGTGACAATTCTTGACTTAGTGTGAGTATCTTGTTAGAATTCAACAAGATTTGGCCCATCGTTAGCAAATGTCAATATCTCTGCTTTGTTTTTCAATGCAGTATTTTTCTTTGTGTATCGCTTCCAACTGCTATGACACCCACACGTTTCTTTCCAAGTTCTTCCCAGTATGAGTCATAATTTGACGATGACATAGATAAGAGCCAGCCTGCAAGAGGGGGGAAAACGTTGCAGCAAGCAGAATTTATGCTTTAATCAGCATCTCCTTCATCTGCTGTGATTCACAAGTTTTGTTTAAGTGTAAAGCATCTTCACTGGAAAAGAAACCAAGTGCTTTTCACCAGCTTCAAAGTGAGTGGAAACACATTGCTGAAAAGTGAACCCCTCTTTTTCTTCCTATTTCATGAAACCAGAAGAAACACTCAAATTTTGCCTGGATTTTTGCTCTTTCTTTCTCTCTCTCCTTTTTTTTAAGTGTCAATAGTTTTGTGCAGTCCCAGATGTGCTGCATAGCTAACTCTGTGCATTGCAGTGAAACATTACCTCAAAAAGTCTTCTAACCAGCTGACAGGTAGCAAAGGCTTCTATTGTATAGATGTAGTAAAGCAATAATAGAAACAGGATTGGATAATTTGTGCTTGGTTTACCCATAAATCTGAGCAGATGAAGGATTAAAATGATATCCAGCTCAATTGAAAGTATCTAAATTTTTAATCAAATGGCTGTATTTTTTTAAATAAATAAAAGCAGAGTATGCAAACTGATACAGATTAACTATGTCTGATCACAGTATTAAAACAAGAAGAATTAAAAACAATACTTAGTAATGATGGAATCTATAGGAGAAGAATGAAGTCAGCACAGGTTTTATTTTCCTTTTTTCTGTTTTAAAGCATTGTCATATGCTCAAAGACATGCAGGTAGGATGTGCTGTGCGTTCCTCTTTCTTCCTGTCTTGTTATATCAGCGTACACGTCCAAAAACACCATCTCAGTTGTTTCCAAACATACTGGAATCAATAAAGGCAAATGTAAGCAAAAGGCTAAAAGGATAAAGACAGGCAGTTATATATGAAAAACGATGTCTTCTTCAGACAGCCTCAATTCTACTTTGAAAGAATTCACTAGAAATTATTCCTGTTCAGAGATATACAGAAAGATTGGCAGGCTGAGGGATTAATATGTGGAAGATAATGAGGATTTCTGCAATGCCGTTTTGAGTGGAAAAGCCCATGCTGATTAACCTTGAGTTAGAGGTGGGCTCTGTGCTCTTATTAAAGTGTTTTGACTATGTAGATATGGGGGAGGAGGAGAGTGGTTGCTGAAACTTTACAGCAATAAATGCAAAAAGGGGCAATCAAACAGTAAACAACAACTAAGAACTGCTTTTTTTTTTTAAATAGGAAAAAATAAAAATTGCTATTGGAGGCATGAAGCCTTTTTTTAATATCACTAGCTGAGCTGGTGAAAGTACGTAGTTGGCTTGTTCTTGTTTTTTTGTTTTTTTTAATTTCCATCCAGAATGATATGTAAACCAAAATAAAGATTTAAAAAGAACTTGGGTTTAGGACCAGTGAACAATAAAAAAAAAACGTTGTTTCTCAAACCTAGCATTCCTTTCCTTACTGCAATGCTGTCCTTCATATTAATGATATTAAGCATTGGGAAGCTCACTGAGTCAGGATCTGACTAAAGATAGACTGTGGAACAGCCATTATTTTGTTGACATACATTTAGTTCAAATAAAAGACAGAGATGGATAAACAGTTTTATCCCCTGTATGTGAAGTATCCCTTCAAGGTCAGACTTAGCAATGTTACATCTGAGTGCTAGAAATAGGGCTGCTTTTTTTCCAAATACTGAGCTTCAGTTTCTCACGTTTTCATTCTTAGGAACATAGAAGCTGCCATACTGCAGCCACCTGTTGGTCCATTACTAAGCTGCCTCAGGCATTTAACAATACTTGATGCATCAGAGGAAGGTGAAATACCACAATGCACCTGAGCAATGATATATTAGGAAAGGAGGAGGAAAGTCCCTTTAATTCTCTGCAATCAATCAGTTTAAACCCTGAGGCATGAGGGTTGATATTAGCACTGGAAAACTGAAAAATAGCTCAGAGGTTAAGTTCCGATAAGCATCTAAAAGTTGAAAGCCTTGCCTGAACCTTATCTGAATGCCTGTGCTTTCCAAAAATGAGTTGGAAATTGTGGCATATTTCAGACTTTCTTGGGAAACAGTTTCAGCATAGAGGGCAGAGGCAAACTTAAAATATCTTTATTAACAACAAAGAACTATATAAAATCTCATAAGAAAAGTTTCCCCTCTTCAGTGATTTCTGGGTTGAATTAGACTAAAGTAACACAGGAAGAATTTGACTCATAGTTATTTTTTTTTTATATTTTCTTTAAGTCAGACCCGTTAGAGATATGAAAAATGCATTATTTATTTATTTTTATTGGGAAGCTAATCCACTCATAGGGTTAAATGATTTCCTTTCATAATGTTCATAATAATCCTGTTCTAGATTATTCATCAACCTCTGAAAAAGATTCACAGATAACCTTTTAATTCTTTAGTGTCCTTCTGCCTGAGCCCTCAACAATGCTCTACAAGTCTGTTTTCCTTCATCCCTCTTCTTGTGATCCAAGATTCATTCATTTTAATGTGCTTTTTCTTTGTAGAATTGATTTAAGTAATTTATTTATTCTATTATTCAAAGCTTTCATTGTTAGATGGTAACCTACAGAATCAAAATACTTCTGTAGGTGAATGATGAATTTAAAAGGAGGCCTGAGGATGCCTTTGTCCTAAGAAATTATTCAAATCACACAGTTTCAAGTACCCTAAAAACTCTTTACACCCCTAAATCCATTATGTACCTATATTTTTGAATCACTGTCTCCACTCAAATACATATGCATGCTTAGAACTAACTCTGAATGACCTCTTGTGGGACTCATTCCTGCCTAAGCTCTTCCATGATTCAAAGTGTTCATTAAAAAAGTACACACACAGCCATTAGACAGGAAATAACCCAGACTAACTCACATAAATAGCAGTGAATTTATCTTAGAACTGGTGTTGGAACTGCCCATCTTTTGCCCAATAGCCTTACTGATGAGACCACTCTCCCAGGAGATGAGAAACCTAAGTACTAGGTCCTTACTCTGACATGATTTAAACTCAGGAATCTTACTCCCCGGGGGAGGGGCCTACTCACAAAGCAATACAGTAGACTAGGTGAATGTTCTCTGAACTTTTCCTGTCGAAACTTGCCAACTGGGCAGAAGAGTCATAGGGCCAGAAGGAGAAAAAGCAATGATGTTTAGTGGTAAGGACCCTGACATGTTAAGGGGGAGCCTTGAATTCTAGTTGAGATTTCAGTACTGTTTATGCATTTCACACCAGATGACTGAAAAACAGCTTGACATTTCCAAATTCTCTACTGTGATAGGACAGTCTTTATAAATTTACCTTGAGTATACTTCTTAGAACAAATGTTCAAAATTTAAGTTAGCACCTAACTTTTGGTGTGTATGGAGATAATTTCACTTCTGCTCATGTATTCCATCACTGTTGATAAAACATTACCATTTGTAATATTGCACATCTATCTTCTATATCTACCATTTTATATCTACATTAAGCTAAGTTCTATAGTCTTCAAACATCTAGAGTAAGTTCCTTAACCTACTGTGAGCTAGGTAGAAACAATAAAAAGGAGGAAAGAGAGCCTAAAAGGCCAGCGGGAGGGTTCTTTTAGCACATGTACTTTGGAAGATAGACATAAGGCTGCCTTTTGAGGATCCCCTTGCAGTTGTGTGAAATGATAGGTTTTAGTCCAAAGAGGTATTTTGGTTAAGGACGTGTATGCAGTGGTATATTGCAGCCCAAGAAGTACCACAAGGAGGTTAATGTAAGGCCTCTGGGGTTATCTAAAACCCTCTGACATACTCTTCAGTTCCCACCTAGCCCAAGATCAGGATGGCAAAAAAGTAATTTAAACAACTTTATTCCCCACTTTTTCTCTGACTGCAAAGCTAACTGGGTAAAACTAAATCTCATGCCATGTGCAATCAGGCCTAAAAGAACTGTTACATTTTCACATAATTATGCAAAGTACTTTGTATCACATTACAATTTAATTCCACTATCAAGAAAGGGCGTGGCTGGGATCAGTGAAAAGGGGAGCTTTTTTTTCTCTCTCTTTCATGGGGCAGAAGATGTTTTCAAACAGTTTGTAACTCGTCTGGTTATTTTATTATAAATTTGAAGTTTATTATACATTTGAAAAGCATCTAGAGGCTATAGAATTGTGGATCTGGGCACTGTTTTTGCACAGTACAGACATGTAACCAAGAAAGGGTGTCTACATGATATGTTTACTGTTCAGTTGATTAATTAACTGTGCAGTAAATGTCTTGGCATCTACACATGTGCCTTTATTAGGGTCACAAAACTAATAAACTCTGAAGTAGAGTAGCACTTGTAAAATATGAGTACTACTCTGCTGCAGCGCTTTTTGTGCACAGCAGTGCACATATAGATGCTGCCTGGCTGGCTAATGCACAAGGGTGCTTCTGTGTGTGAATAGCCAGTAGGCAGCCCCTGCACTGAAATACCCTCATGTCCCAGCCAGTAGCTCTGCAGCATGTGGAACCCAGTTGGAGCAGCTCTGTGATGTCAGGGTGAGCCCCAGGGTTCCCTGCCAGCCTGGGGTTCTCTGGGATCCACATGCTGTGCACAAATAAATGCTGGTGCAGTATGAGACCACATTCAGGAGCAAAACATTCCAGACCATTACACTCTGGAATTTATTCATGCGCATTAATTGCGTGTATAGATGTGCCCACAGATACATAAAGGCCACATCCCCACAAAGAGTACTGTGAACTTTGCGTCAACACAAAATGCATACAGCACATGTTAATCCATTTACTGTGCGGCATATATGCAGCATGGTTGCAAAATTAGATACAGGAAATCCTGGTATTAAAAAAAAATGTACTAAAAAGAAAGCAGTGTGGTGCACATGGCAACAGTGTGTGTTGCCTGAAACTGCAGCCTAGCCAGCCAGGGTCAGGGTCCAGCTGCAGCTAAGCTTCGTGCACCCGGATCACCACTGCTGCAGCCTGGGAGGCCCCCAGGTAAGGCTGTTGGGGCCAGCCCAGATGCTGGCCCCAGACTCGCCTACCCCAGCTGGGTAATTTGCCATGCACCAGAGTGCCTGTGCAGGGGCATGCCTAGGGACAAGTAGCAGCACAAATATGTGCCGCTGCTATTTGTCCCCAGGGAAATGCACATCCCTGCTTATGGGGACATGCCCAAAAGGTTTATAGTGTTAGCTTAATGCCAAGCTTTCCTTAATTCCTATTTTTTCTGCAGATACAGATAGACATTCGTAGCACCCGGTCTACAATCACTTGAGTCTATAGAGGTGTTTAGTGAGTCTGGGCAGGGGTTGGCTGGATCAGGAAAGGGCTGTGGTGGGATTGTCGATCTGTGGAGGGAGCAGTTTGGGGGACAGGGGATAAAAACCTGTCTGATCAGTGGGGCTGGAGAAGCATACCCCTGGAGCTGGGGTGAATGGCTGGGCTTTCCCAGTCCCAAGGTTGCACTCCAAATGTGTGCAGACATTTGATAGATTGATCTAACTTATTCCTGAACTAAATTAGTTCACTTATTCAAGTGAACTAACTTAAATTGGGCTTGACATTTTAGGTACAATTTAACACACCTCCCCTGAATGTCTGCATAAATGAACATATAGATTACTTAACCCAAGTGCTGGAAACTGTTCTGGTCAGTGGCAGATCCCTGCCCCATGTCCCATATGGCATGGTACGATGGTATGATATGGTATGGTAACTGGGTGATTGAGGCACAGGGCTTGGAAAGAGCTTCAGGGGTGGAGTAGGTCCTAGCCCCCTACCCTGATCTGCCAGTGGGGCAGTTAGCAGCTAGCTCACTGCACTGCCAGTGGATTAGGGCATGGGGATGGGATATGCCCCTCCCCTGCAGCTTCTTCCAAGTCCACCGCCCCTAATCCAGGAGCCAGGGCCAGGAGCCCCCTGTTGCTTGGGCAGTGGGACATTGTCCCTACCCCAGCACCAGGCAGTACCCCCCAGGGCCAGGAAACAACTGTCTCCTGGGCTGGTGCTCCCTGACAGCCCCTGGGCTAGCATCCAAGGGGAGCCTAGAGCTTCCCCTGGTGGCAGCAGGTGTCCATTGCAGGGCTGCAGGAAACTTGGAGCAAAAAGCAGCAAGTCTGCTCCCTAATCCCTGCATGTGTAGATGCCTGCCTGAAAACTCTTGCTCCAGAGTATTTTATACCAGAGTAGCCTTAGGCTGTAGTAAATGCATGTGTAGACACACCCTCTCTGAATCATTGGAAGAATGAGGAGAATGTCCAGAAATTCTGGATTCTTGGGCCTGTTTTTTATTCTTTATGGTATGGTATGGTATGGTATGGTATGGTATGGTATGGTATGGTAAACTACATACTATTGTTTGAATGAAAGCTGGGGATTCATTTTGTATGGTTTGTGGCCAATTACATTTCTTTGTCTCTGTATATGACTTTTAGTCAGCAAAACTCGTGACAATAAGCTTATGGCTTTATGCATACTTGTAGAAATATTTTCTTGTCCAAAATTTGAAACTGAAAATGTAATACTGCAACCTTGAAATCTTTTGTTTCCTTCCATGAATTGTGAAGAATAACAAAATATAGATGAAAAAATGGGCCTTGATCCTGCAAAGAGAAACACACAAGCTTGCACAGAGCTGACTCAACTGACTAGGTTAGTCTGAAAAATGGTGTTTGCAGGGGGTAGGCTTAGGTTGATTTAATCAGTTCTTGGAAAAAACAAACAAATACACAAAAAACAAAACAGGAATTGAATTTGTTTCTATACAGCAGTGATTCACAAGCAGAGTGCCATGGCACTTAGGGTACCTTGAGATCCTTTCAAGGATATCATGTGGTGGCACACAATATTAGCACAGTCAAGTGGGAAAATATGATTCATTAAACAAACACAGACATTTCAAATACGAATTCATAGTGTTAAAAACATTTGGACCTGTAATGATATTTCTGATCTCTTTGCAACAACAACAAAATGATTCTATTTTTCTGTAGTAAGAAATTAGAGGAAAACAAGAGCTGGCATTTTCTGAGGGGTGCCTTGAGTCTAAAAAGGTTGAGAATGACCGCTCTAGAGGATTCCTAAAGTATTTCTGAGTAGCTAACTTGTTTGTGTAAATTAAATTCTAGTGACTAATAATTTTAAAATATGGAGAAGATGGTCTTCTCATTGAATAAATCATTATTTTATCATTTAAATAACTTGTTTGTTATTAGAAATCCCTTCAGAAATGCCACACTGTCTTCCCAATACTTTTTTCAGTAGATAACTATCTTAGAACAATTATCAAGGCCCAGTCCACACTATATTCCCCCTGAAAGCATTGTGAAAGTGTTGCCAAAACCCATTAATTCTACTTCATCCCAAATAGACCATTTCAGTCAAGCAGAAAAGTCTTTTCTCTGGGGCATATAACTAAAGTTCCACTTCTTCACTTCTCTAGCCAGGCTATGTCAATGGATCAAAAACTGCCTTATTTATATCCATTCCATCCATAGGTATTTCCTTCAAATGTATATCAGGACATACCTCATATTGTATTCTCATTAAACATACATGTAAATATAATAATGTAATTTTTTTTTTAAATAGGGAAAATAGCATCTTATACTTCCAAATGTTGTCTGTAGTGCTATTTGAAAGTGAGATGTGCTAAAAGACTGTAAAGAAGAAATCCCTGGAGTGCTTACAACCTCACTGTAAGCAGAAAGCACCAGAAAACTATTGAGATGGTCTGTTGTTACAAGATTTGCAGATCAATTTTACAGACTAAATAGGTTTGGATAGTTCAGATAAGAACTTAATAAACATCCTGCCGTACATACATGCTTGTAAGAAATAGGTCATAGTATTTCTGCCACCTGAGAAGGTTGAGATATAGTGTTTTGGTTTGAGCCAAACTTACTGAAGTACATACATTGTTTTGCTTCCTCACAAACTGAAACAGTGATCAATATAAAAAAGTGAAAAAGAAAAGTTAAAGTATATACAAAAGCTAATAGCTTTTTATACCTGCAGATGGCATTGTTGATCTATCAAAGTTTTGTAAAAAGCCTAAATAGCCTAGGAACACACACACATAAATGTGCATATAGACAAAGAACGAGGCAGATGTAATAATATACAGATTAAAATAAAGTTCTACAAAAACAGTAATAATGGGTAAAAACACATCCACTTAAAATCTGATCAGTATATCAATGAATTAAAATTACCAAGAAGGAAAGACTTTAGGTCACACCAGGAATTAGGAATGATGACAACTTTTCCATAGCATTTTGCTTCCATGTGTGAAGGGTGACAAATAGTTTATTCACATAGTCAAATAATGTATTTAATTCATAGATAGTAATAGTTAATAAAGGACATGATATCTTAATAAAAGAGGAAAGCACGATTAACTCCACAGTTCTTACTCGTTTTCTTTCTTACAAGTAATGTATTTCATTATTTATAATACCAATTTTTAAATGTCATCCAGCACTTTGTTAGCTTGGTGCATCAATTAAAAATAAATATTGCATGGACAAAATAATTATCTAAAGAAACCCGGACCTAATTCACCACTATCTTTCTGCCTGCACATTTACATCATAGGCATACATTACTACAAAATAGTGATTGGTGTTCTGAATAGCGATTGATGTTCTGCAATCTCTGAATGAGTTAAAATGACTAAATGCAAAGTGCAAGGTGATTATATCTTTTGTGATGAAATCAACTATTCTAAATTCTGCTGAAGATGCCAGTATGAGTGTTAAATTTTTCATTTATTATATCACTGGTAATGGACCTACTCAATATGCTTCCCAAGGAGACTAGCCATTCTTGAAAACAAAAATACTGACTGAAAAGTCACTATTCTGTTTCCTTTCCAAAAGGAGTGGAAGTGCTAAACTTGAATGCTTTTGCAGAAGTGGTAGAGTTTTAAGGTCAACTTATCATTTGTGGCTTCCTCTGGAGTAGGTCCCACTGTTTTCTCTAATACTACATGGTAATCCTGTAGCAAAACCCCCAGTTTTTCTTTTTAATTTATTTTAAAATGCATTCCCTCCCCTTCCCCAACCATTTCTAACTTTTTCTCTCCCTCTCTATTCCTTATAGATAAGTATAAGTGAGCTCAGACTTAGGATAAGCTTTAAACATTTTTATTTGGTAGCAAGTTTTTGGTTTTGGATATCCACTGTTTTATATTGTATTATGATTAGGTTTGTATTGATTTTTACTGTTGTATATTGTATTATTATCATTTTCGTATTGATTTTTATTGTTTCATATGGATATTGTATGGTTTAGGCTTGTGTTTGCAAGTGAACCAAAGTCAAGTTTCCATTTTATATGTCAAGCCTCCATCTTCTGTCCTCTGCCTGGGCATCCCATGTTGCAACTGTATGAGTCATGTATCCCTCCCATGTAAATTGGTTCCCCGATGAATGTGTGTGTTTGGGAATGATTGAAATACAATGGTAGCAGGCTTCTACTGAATGGCCTGTATTGACTGGGCCATCACCTCCCATTGATTCACCCAGGAACCGCGGATCTCACCCAGGAACACAGACAAGACCAGCATTTGAAAGACAAAGGACCCTGCAAAACCAGCAACTCTCACTGTTACAGACACCAGAAACTGCACATCCCTGCATGGAGCACACATGCTCAGTACACCAGGGGCTGACCCTTGCCTGGGCATTCCTCCTGTCACTAGGGTCAAACAAGGTCTGCCCCTATAAAAAGGGGCAGTGAAGACAGACCCAGTGG
>NW_005842310.1:631223-660993 GCF_000455745.1 Alligator sinensis
CCCTTCACCCCCTGCACCAAGCCTCTTTAACCCCTGCTGCCATTGTGTGTGTGTGTGGGTGCAAGGGAACCAATTTGGCATTGTGTCACAATCTCTCCTGTTCAATAAAACCACTGTCATTTGCAACCCCGAGTTGAGTCATGTTTTACTGAATCCCAGTCCCTTCCCTATCTTAAATTTCAGCCTCATTCTCTCTCCCTCTCAGCTCCAGTTCCCACCCTCTCTGCTAATTTCCCGATCTCCTCCCAATTCCATATCCCCTTTTCTGCCACCTCTCAGCCTCTCCTTGCTTCCCTGCTGTCCCTGCTGCCTGCTGCTTTTCCTGTGATTTTCTTCTGTCCATCTCTCTGTTTTCAGGCTTCCCCACACCTTCCGTAATCTCTCCCCCCACCCCACCCCACCCACCCCCCACAGCTTCCCAGCTCTTATTAGCTGTTCTGCAATTTTCTTCAGCTTCCAGTACCTACTGCCACTCCCTGCAACTTCTGTAGCTGCCCCGGAGTCATTCTCTGGATCCCCGCACCCAGAGCCCCTCTTTAACACTCATACTTTCCCTTAGTTCCATTTTCCCTGTCCCCATCTACCTTTTCAGCTCCCCCGTAGCTCTGGCTCCAGTCCCAGACTCTGTGCCAGCATGCTTCCCTGTTCTGTAGGTTTTGGGCTTGTCTTTTAATCAATTAAGATCAATTAACCTAAAGTTACCCCCGAGCCTCAGTTCTTCAGCCCACGCCCCTCTAGTCTAGCGGTTCTAATCCTGGTCCCAGTGACTTTCATTTCCAGTAACTTTAACTCTCTACACTTCTACTTTCTTACCTTAAACCTTTTCCCCAGGTATCCCAAGTACACCAAACACATGCATACATACACATCACAACACCCAACTTAGGAACTCACCTATGTGTATGTGTAGGTGGGTGGTATGTGTGTGGATTAGTGAATACACACATATATATATACATATATAGATATCATTGTGTGTGTGTGTGTGTGTGTGTGGTATATGAATTAGTAATCCATGTATGTGTATTGGATGTGCAGGTGTTGGTAACTGGTAACTAATTCTGTCTAAATTTGGAGTGTGTAGCATGTATGGGTTTAAACTGGTGGTAGGTGTGCATGAACCTAGACTGGTTATTTTGAACATGTGTGAATCTGAGTTGCTAATGTAAGTGTGTGTGTGTGTGTGTGTGTGTGTGTGTGTGTGTATATATGGCATTGTGTGCATGATATATGAATTAGTGATCTGTGTCTAACTTTTGGGGTGTATAGTGTATGTGCTTGAATTGGTGATATGTATGCATGTGCCTAGGCTGTTTTGGATGTGTATGTGCCTGAGCTGGTAGTGTGTGTGTGTATGCACCTAATTGATTTGTGTGTGTTTTGTATATTTGCAATTGTGTCACACCCTCCTGTCTAACAGCACAATATTGAGATCCTGAGAGTTGGCCTGACCCCTTGCCAGGGCAACAATCCCATTTCATATATTAAACACCAAATTGAATGTAGGGGTTTGAAAACTGATAACGATAAGTGAGAAAACTGATAATGTAAAAGGTGTGTAGGCCCTCCATCTCTGTCTGTTCCTCTTCTCTGTTTTTTGTGACTGTCTAAAGCTAAGATGACAGCATGCTATAGAAGTATATACATTAATGGTTTTTCAGGTACCTGTGCAGGTTGGAATATGATCGCATTTATGCACATATGTCCACTTAGGCACGTAATTGGTGAAATAGGATTTGTCCCTGGATCTACACTGTGGATGAGAAGGATTTTTATGACTACATTTGATGAGTATTTGAATGCCATGAAGCTTGTGTTTACAGAGGTATTAAGGTCACATAGATGACATATTTATCCAACAAAATATAAAAGGAGGTATATTTTAAAAAAAGCAAAAACAATAAAGACAAGAAGCTTATGTAAAGGGAAAAATACATATACTTCACTTAGAAACTGTAAATTTGAGAAGTGCCCCTTTATGAACTGACGTCAGCCCTCAAATTCTTTAAAAGCCCAACTGTTCTTACAGCTGTTGATATTCTGTACCATAAAAATCAACTGTGTTTTATTTTCTAGGTAAGAAAGCAGAAAATGTTAAGTCTTTGAAAGATAAATTATCTTAGATAATAACTGTTACGGTAACTGAAGAATACCCAGCACTTTCAATAACCAGGTAATTAAATAAGGATATGGAAGCCTAGCTGTAGACTGACATTATTGGCTACAAACCAAATTGCACCCTTTTATATCTGTGTATATGTTTTCAGAGATATTGAGCAAAGCAGGTTAAATTCTAACTAACTACACCAATAGGCACCCCCGCTCCTGAGCAATAATTTACCCAATGAGAAGGCAAGTAGTGATATTTATGCAGGGTTTCATGGGCTGCATGGCTCAATTATAGTACAGGCTGCAGTGAATCACAATCTCCTTGGCTTGTTCTGGCTATGTTGCTTACTCAGCTGGCACCACTCACTTTTTGGACTTTCTGGCTACCTATAGTAAAAAGGAGGCTGCAACTAATTTCTCCTGCAACAGTATTCACTCTAATGTACTTCCAGCCTACAGAGAGTTTGCTGGGATCTATCTAGGTAGAAACCTCTATTAATTCTGAAGTGAATCTGTTTAGCCAAATGAATCATTGGTAAGGGTGCATTTTGCCAGTCATCTGCCAAATTAATGAAAGATTTTATGTATGTTGAATATTTTATTGGCTGTCAGGTATAATGTGGTGGGAAGGAGTTTCTAAATCAAGATATAAGAATCATATCTTATCAGAAAGGGTCATCTTATATTTTGTCTCCTGATAAAACCACAACATGTCTCTGGTATTCTCAGAGATGGAAAAGGCTACATTACTATAACACTCAGATGGATAGGTGCTGAGAAGATGTACCTTCTAGAATGTATGAAGTAGTACCTGTAGTAAAAGAAGCTGAGGAGGATTCAATGAGTCTGGAGGCTGGCAATGGAACACAGTGCCTTTTACTGCTAGACCATTCTTTAAATTAAGCCAAGATCTGTATAGTGGTCATAAATCTTTAACATCTTGGTTGCTGTATGGTCTGTGTAAAACAAATTAGTGCTTTCAGTCCAACAGCTTTGTGTGCAAAAACCCACAGACATAATGACACTTCTCAAGTAGGAGGCAGGGTAGATTTGCATCTCATAGATTAATCAAAGTAGATATATGTATATATGTATATATCTGTTTTGCTTAGTCTGTAAGGTGCAAAACTACCCTGCCTTCTACTTTATTTCAGACTAACATAGCGAACTATGTCTTACTTATCAAGTAGCTACCACAGTATAATCTAATGACAGAATGATAAAATGACTAAGTAACTGTTAAGATACAGATGATCACTATAAGTTATGTTTAATACCTATGGGGGGGGGGGGCAAATAGGAAGTGTGCTCTGCTGCTTTCCCTTATTGCCCAAGCTGTATCAAAGAAAAAATCCAAGGTCCAAATCCAATTCTGCCTACAAAATTGTGGTGACTTAGCCAAAAAATACAAACTTTGTCTCAAAAAGAAGATCCTGTTCTATCTAGAGAGGTCAATCATTCTTCCATTATTTTAATAGTCAGGTTTTTCCAGCTCTGTTGCACAAAGAGTTGCCTACTGTTAGACAATAGGAAATACTAAGTATAGCTGAACTACTGGCTGACTCAAAGTTGCATATTACATGGCTCTGTTCAGGATGCAAAAAGGAGGACCCTCCCAACTTTTATTCAAGAGCCTATGACTTTAGGGAGTGTACTCAGGGCTGTAGGCATCCCTCAGTCATGGGGGGTTTGAACCCATATGATCCATTTTTGGGGGAAGTACCTTACCCACCATTATCCTACATCCCATCTAATGTATCTGGATGAAAGGAATACAAGTGTTATTAGGAGCAGAAGGAGAGCACACAAAAAGTCACCTTCTTATGACTACTTCTGATGTGAATCATGCTCCCTTCTGACAGATCCTATTGCCCCACCAACCATCCTGGTTTCTCATTTCTGATTTCCCAAAACCATTTATGCATTTTTCCCTGTACTTTTACATGAATAACTTATAAACATAATTGGTGGCTGGAACCAGGCTTCCACTCTTCTGACAGAATTGTCACCTCACTGGGCCATAAAGTCAGGCTATGTCAGGCATAAAGGGCACTTATACATGAGCAGCAAGGCTGCTCCAATGAACTATAATTATAGTGCATCGGAGCAGACCTGATTAATTGAGTCTGCTGGAGCATGGTGATTACTGCATTCCAGCAGACTCCAGCATCTTATGCATCGGTGTCCCTACACCCACTCTTAAAAATGGAGGTGGGGGCACTTTTATCTAAAGCTTGTTTAACAACCTTTAGATAAAGTGTCCCCCTCCCCCACTGCCATTTTTAATCATGGGGATGCTTATACATGAAATACTCCAGATGCTTTAATTAAAGTGGCTCTCAGAGCCATTGTAATTAAAGTACTTGCCCTTCCCTGAGAACACATATAAATGCCCACAGTCATCTTCTGACCCTATGATTTTTTGTTGCTTTCCCACCCAATGTCTTGGCTTCAAGAAATGCTTTCCACCCCGACTAGCTCACAGCTTAGTAGCTAGGAAATGGGAAATGTCAATTCTTTCAGAGAAGTGGTGCCTAGAACCCATTAGACTACTGAAAGAAGTTGTGTGTGGTAACCTCCTCCTCTTCCACTGAAGGTTAGAAGTAAGGGCCAATGCAATCGTAGAAAGATTCATTAATGGCATTCCAGAGACTTGAGCAGTGTAAACTAATTAGATGCCTAAAAGTCTGTATACCAGGGAATAAAACCTGTGGCTCTCCATTTCTAGAGCTATTAATGCAGCATCTTTCATAAACAGTAAATTAAGTTAAAAATTATAATGGGATTAAGAAATCTAAGGTTTTTTTAATAAATGCAACACGAAAGCTCTAAAAGAAAGTGAATAATTGACTAATTTGCAAAGAAGAGAACAGAATTGATCAGGCAGTGAAAAAGTAGAAATCTGATTACCAACATAGAAGAAAGAAAGCTGCAGCAATATCCTGTTGAACAGTTAAAACTTACACTTCTGAAGAGTTCTATCTATATTTTTGTCTGTTTGCTTGCTTGTTTGCTTTTCTGTAGTACCTCCCCTTACTGCCTGATACTTTTCAGGGATGTAAACTGTTAATAGTCCATGCTGACCTATCCTTAAGTGGGTCAAGCTTTAGTGAGAAGCAGGTACAGTACTTGCTTTTCTGATGCCTTCACATTTGTGACATGTGACATTTAATAAGTTGACTATGGCTCATCCTATCAAATGTGCAACAAACCATGACATAACATCAGAACATGTAGCTGAAATTTTAAACACGTTCTATTTTGTACACACACTGCTCGCAGTTATCCAATCCTAAATGTATCTGGCAATTGAGCCTTTTTTAGTGGATGTGCAAGCCTGAATTATCTTTTAAATTAAAAAGGGGCGGCGGGATCTGATCCTTTAATTTTCAAATCAAGAACAAAAGTGGAATGTATATTTACCTTCCCCCCCCATTCAGAATATATTGGATTAAATAGAACTGCTGATGAACATTATGATGTGTAAAAATTAAGATCATCCCTAGCCAATATATATGGGAAACAGTGACAAAATTATGCTGTATCTGTTTTGCAGTGCTAATTATTCTGGGTGAAGTACACGTTCACTTAAACAGCCATCAGCATAAGAAATCTGAAAACCACAGTACAGCACTTACATTTATCACCCAAAATAATATTTGTAGCTAGAATGAGGATAAACTGCTTGTAGCATCAGGTCACAATATGGAATTTTCCTCACATACCGAACTGCACAATTGGTCATGTGCATTTTCTCTGAAACATCGCATTACTGTTTCTAGGTCTCATGCTCTAGGAACATTCCTGCATTCATATGGTTTTAAAGATACCTATTTTAAAATTATTCTTCCTTTTTTTTCTCTCTCTCTCTTCAGGGGGCTTTCTATCTGTGAAAAAGGTAACCCTTCCATTATATTTCCTTTCCCTCCTGCTGCTACACAAATGTTTTTAAAGGGCTTCAGACTGAAACCTATCTCTGAAGAAAATAATGTATATTTTAGTTCTGACACCAGCCACCAGTGACCTTACAACGCCTGTGTCAGGACATCTTACTACAATTATGGATCCAAGCATGTAAAATTAAAGTACTCAGTACCTGACCTGATTAGGACCTGTTTAAGAGAGAGACTTCTATAAGTAAGTTTTATTTTCCCATCTATTACCATGCAGTTGGTCTAAGCTGCTCCATAAGAAGTGCATGCTGTAGTGTGATGACATACCCCTAGCCACTAGTGTAGAAGATGTTTCCACACTGCTTTATTCCAGCTGTGCGTATGGCCACACTTACATCTGGAGCCATTTCAAAAGGGGAACATGTCAGAAGGGGAGCTGCTGCTGCTCAGTAGTGGACAGTGGGCAGCTGCTGCTGTGTTTAAACAATTTCTTGTAGACAAGCCAGGTGTGATACAAATGTAACAAACCTGTTCTAACTTTCACCCTGGATGAAGTGTTAAAGTCAGATCTGTTCTGCTACATTCTTATACTTGTGCATGTAAAATTGTTAGAATGAATTAATTCCCAATAATTCTTTTATTACAGTGTGTGTGTTGGGGGTGGGACTTACGTGGAACATTTTTGTAGTGAGATCATTGTATTCACTGATTGACTGGGACAATCTTTTTTTCTGTTGTTCTTCTCTCCTTTCAATGTTAGCAATTTGATTCCCTTTTAAATACCATTTTCTGAGCCCTACCTCCATATCCAACACTAATCTAATTTTCCATAGTCTCAGATGTCAAAAACAGAAGAGAGCAATTTATCTACTCTTGCCTCCTTACCAATTCATGATTGCTTCCTATTGTGAGTTCACAAATGTTTTGATCAGTTTAGGTTGAGCTGTTCCATGCACCGGGGCCTGTGTCGTGTATTTTATTTAGGAGAATACTCAGGAGACTAATAGATTATACTGTCAGGAAGTTTTATTAAATATTTTTAATTCAAATTGGCATATTCTCTTTTACTGAAATGTGGCTCCCCTCCCACCCAGCTCTGGCAGTAGAGGCTTAAATCAAGTTATTGCCTGTGAGTCACCTAATTTCCATCTGAACACGCTGTTTCTTTGAAAATTTAATCATATGCATTACTAAGCTGGGGTCCAATGCCTCTCCATTACTACACTTATGCTCTTTACAAATGTATTGCCCTTTATTTTCAGTGATTTTACACTGCTTTGTTTCACTTACTCCCTGAAACAGTTTGAGTTGGTCAGATTCTTACTTCTTAAGTGAGTGCTGCAAGTAAGTAGTTTTGTAAAAAGCATCAATAGAAAGAGGGAAGAAGTAGAGGAGAATAGAGTTCAAAATGCCAGAAGTTGCAGGTGGAAATTTTCGAAGACCCAGGGATTTCATATGGCCAGTGTTGACACTAGGAAACCATGGGAGTTTTCAAAGCAGAATTCATTCATATCAGTTTTGTGATTTGAAACAGCGAGGCTGCTCCAATGCGTTGTAGTAATAGAGCGTTGGAGTAGACTCAATTAATCGAGTCTGCTGGAGTGTGGCAATTATTATTAAAGTTTGTTCAATGAGCTTTAATTATAGCACCCCTGCCACCATTTTTCAGTGTGATACACATGATGCTCCAGGCGGTTTAATTAAAGCAGCTGTCAGAGCTGCTCTAATTAAAGCACCCCCCTCCTCCCCCTTCCCACTCCCACAGCATGTATAAATGAATGCCTTTAAAGCTTGATCTTGAACCATAGATGGCATTCTGTATCTTGTTGCTTTAAGGCACTGTCATGCCTTCATTTATATAATCCCAGGTCACTAAACTGGATCTGGATATGGGGAGAATAGTAACCTGTTTCCTGTAACCTGTTCTGCACGTCTCACTTTCAGATGTAGACCCCCGTACTTATAATATAGCCACATCCCAAGCAGCTTTTACCCAAACCACAGTGCCTATGCTATACAACCAATTTTTAAGCCAGTCCTATACCCAGCTCCTATCTTTAAAAATATATTGTTTTGATTTGTATATGTCTCTCAGCACTACAGCCCTTCTCAAGGCTTAACAAAGCAATGCCTGACCCAGTTGGAACCTCAACTGTTCGTTCATTATCATTAATGGATGAGACTCACTTTGATTTCTCTAAGTATCCCTGGGCACAGTATAGTAGACAGCACCAGCAGCTAGTTCTCCTTGTAGTTTAATGTCATTCTGCATAGCCTGCTATGAAATTGTAAATGGCATGCATTCACAAATTAAATCTATAAACATCAATAGACTGTGTTCCACTTGCACTCACTTATTTTTATTTATCTCTCCACTTTCTGTATGTATTAAATAAAACACAACAACAGCAACAACAAAAAGGAAAATGGCAAAAAACAACAAAACAGCTAGTTGGACATTTTGGGAATAAATACATTTTTGCCAGAAAATGCTGGTTTGTTGAAATCAGAGCATCGACTAGGAAAATACCATTTCTATGACATTTTGATTTGCATGTTTCTCAGGTCTAGGTGTGCAAAGCGAGCATAAACTCCATTCCAGATTAGTCCTATTATTACTGAATTCATATAGGATGAATAACTGCTCCAAAATAGGCAGTGATAGGACTTGAATTCACACAGACTTATAACTGTGTGGATACTGCAACCATCTGGCTATTGACTTATCTGTATGAAATGCATGCAGCTATGACTTTAACTCATCCATCTTTCTTCCTTTCTTTCTTTGGAGTATTTTCCAAATGGCTACTTTTTGTTCAGATAAAGATGAAATTTTCAAAGCCTCCTTTTATTCCCCCCAAAATAACATTTTTATTTTCCTGCCAGTTCCCCTGGTGATATATAGCCTGTACATCACTAGACTCAACTACTACAAGTATGAGACTATGCATGAGGGTCTCTCCATGCATTTTTTAATATTTCTTTAGGACTCAGATGATACATGATTTTCAATCAGGTAGTGTTGCCTGAGCATTTCCAATTGTCCCTCTCCTCACCTATCTTATTTTCATAATTTCTATATAGCTAAGGAAGTCTTAGAGCTCATTTTACTTCTCTTTAAAATGCTCTTTAGCCGCTCTTTCCCCATACCACTTCCCTACAAGGCCCCATACCCAAGACACCAGATGATGTAGATATGTCCAAGCCCCAGTTTGAAAATATAATTCTCCACAACCCGCTCAAATATCTATATTGGCAACTAAGTAGCAATCTGTATATGCACAGCATTTTGAAAATAGTAGCCCAAGGCAGCTATTTAGATTACAGATGACAATGCTTGTTTGTTATTTGGCAAAGACAAAATTTTCTAGACTAAATGGTTTTAGTTTCCTTCATGAGCTCTCTTAAAGAATATCACTCTGGTCTTTCATGCTTATCCTTTACTACTGAAGTCATTAATGGCAAATTTCCCATTAACTTCAATGGTTCAGGATCAAGCTTTAAAAGCATTCATTAAAAAGTGATAATAACAAAGTAAGTTTGGGTCAGTTTCCATGTTCAACCTTTTGCCCTTTATACTGCCAGTCCTTTTCCTTTTTAGCAATAAGCTATATTGGATTTTCTAAATATAACATAACATAAGACGTACACAATGTTTTGAGAAGAAGAGGTAAAGTGTGCACATTTTATATAGAATAGGAAAACTAAAATAGCCTACTTATTTGAAGCAGGCAAAAATTGGTGTTCTACTTCACAAAAACGATGGCAGAATAGTGTCAGGCAGTAGCAGAGAAGATATATCTTAAATTATAGATTAGTTGGTAATTATATTTAGAATCAGACTGGAAATGGGTTGGAAGGATGAATAAAAGAGATGAAGTGTCAATATTAGACTTAAGTCTGTCACATATTGTTGGTTGACATGGAAGTTAGAAACTGTATGGTTATTTTAAATGTCTAAGTCTTAAGAATGTAGAATGTTTTCTACAATAGTTTTGAACATTAGATTGGTGGGTCCCATTCTAAATTGAAAAGAAAAGTGCACTGTTTAGAGGACTTGAGAGAATTCTTCCTGTTTCATCGATGTGGATCCTGTCATACAACTAGGTGATAGCATGGCCACATATTATTATCAATATTATTATTACTGTTTTTGTTATTATCATCATTATTAAAGCATACAACACATGGCAGCAATTCTTCCTCTGAGGCAGAGAATGTTCAGTGACTAACCCAAAGCTAAAAAGTGAGTTATTATAAAAGCTAAGAATTGAACTCTGAAGTTTATGGTTCATAATTGCCCTGTGCTCAGTGCAATTGACTGCACTGAAGTTGATATTCAAGAGGTATTTCTATTAAAAACACAATTTTCAGGGTTTAACATGGCAACTGTCTGAAATTGCACAGAGTCAAAACTTGACATATAAGCTGTCAATCTTTATCCTGTTTTTATTTTGTTAATAGCTCTAATAGCTATCAAATAGGGTTGACTAGCTTAAGGCACTTTTATTTACAGAGCAGCAAAAAGCATATGGTAGTACAGAACAAAATACCAAAATTCTATGGGACTTCCCACCCCAGCTTCTAATATAATAAATTTTATTTGATGAGATGAATTTGTTCCAGTTTACACTGAATGCTATCACTAAATTAAAACAATTATATTGAATTGTCTAGAATCTTCAGATTTGTTAACAAGATTAGCCCAAAAATACTTTTCAGAAAATGTTTCAATTAAAATTTGGTTTAAACTTTATACAGCAACATATAAATCAGATACTGCAAAGATCATTTATGTTATTGTTTCCTTCCCTGTCAATGCACAAGGGATTCCTATTGTAATTCTAATCCCTTGGCCATTTATTCAAATAGGAACAAGATTAGCTTTCATTGAAATCTATGCCAAAATTTTAATTAATTCCACTTGGAATAGGCATGGAGGCTAGTAATTGAATCCTAATGGAGGATTTAAGCAGAATTAGGTACCTAAGTCCAAATTTGTGATCTGGAATTGTTGTTGGGAGATGCCTGAATCTGGTCTCCTCAAAAAGATGTAATCACTTTCTTTAAAACACAGTTAATTGTGCCTTAAGATTCCTCTATAATCCTAAATAGGACTGAGTCAGACAGACTAGGCCAAAGGTGTCAAAAATACCCTTTAGGCCATAACTGTTCTGCCGAACCATGTCATTTGGTACTGGCCTCATTTAAAGTACTGCATACAGTTTTGGATTTAAAAAAGGACATAGAGAAATTAGAAGGGGGCGTTAGAGTTAGAGAGGGTCCAGAAGCTGGCAGCAAAAACAATAAAGGGCTTGGAAGACAAGTCATAGGAGGAGAGGTTGGATGAGGTAGGTGTGTTCAGCTTGTAGAAAGGCACTTGAGGGAACATCATACCAGTCTTCAAATATCTGAAGGGCTGCCATGTAGAAGAGAGAAAATACTTTAACTTTCTTGCTGCAGTGTCAGCTGTGGACCAATGACTTGAAGATGCAGCAAAGTAGGTTTAAATGGATATCAGGAAAATTATCTTAATTGTTAGAACAGTGCAGCAGTGGAATAAACTGCCTAGGGAAAAGCTGGATAGCCACTGATCAGGGATAGTCTAGGCATAGCTAAGCTTTATGTTTTACTATGGGTATTTCCCATGCTTCTGGGCTTTGCTGGTTGCCAAATAGGGCTGGGAAAGATTTTTTTCCCTCTCCTGTTGCTACATGTGTTGGGGGGCAAAAGAGGAATGGGGGAGGGGCAGGAGTTCACCTTCCTCAGAAGCATTGGATGTTGACTGCAGCCAAGACCAGGGATTTTGACTGGGGTGTGCCAGTGCTCCTGATGAGAAGTTCCTGGAAAAAGGGTCCTGTCCCTCTGCCCAGGTTCAGACCAATCACTATATTTGAGATGGGGAAAGAATTTTACCCAATTGTCAGGTTGATATGGATTGTTGCCTTACTCTGTAACAGAGGGTATGGCCCTCTTCCTTTGATCTCTTGAGCATATTTTAACACACTTTAAAGCAGCAGGACATTGCCCCCCTCCTTTACCTGTGACAGGTTAGGGTGTTTGGTTTTATGGTTGTTAGGGTTGAATGTGTAGTTTTGCTAATAGTTGAGAAAGTGGATTTGGGTGGGATAATTTGTATAATGATGATGAATTATCCCAGGGAAGGAGTTGAACTAGATGACGGTTGGAGGTCCCTACAATGATACTTTTTATGATTCTATAATTGTAGGAGGGGGTGGGTGGGACATGATCAAGAGTGTGTGCCCCCAGCAGTGCCATGAACACTAATCATCAGGGATCCTGGTTTTCTCTGATAAAAAAAAAAGTCCCAAATTTTTAGATATAAAAAATAACCTAAAATCCACATTTTTCCAGGATTAAAATGAAACGACACTTACACACACACACACACACACACACACACACACAATATATATGTGCGCATGTGTGTGTGTATGTATATGTGAGTGTATATATATATGTGTGTGTGTGCGTATATATATGTGTGTGTGGAGGTGTGTGTGTGTATGTATAAGTGACATTTCATTTTAATCATGGAAAAATAGGGATTTTGGTTTATTTTTTATATTCACAAATTTGGGATTTTTTTTTAATCAGCGAAAACCAGGATCCCTGCTAATCATACTCAGAGTAGTTCACAATCTTTTAACATTTTTGCCCATTAGTCCGAAGCAATAGTGAGGTGTTATATTTGAGATAGAAAACTGAGATACAGAAAGAAAAAAAAAAACGTATAGAGCATGCAACACTTAGCATTACAGACCCAGATTTTCAATTACCTTGCTATTAGATGCACTTCTCACCCCTGAGTAAGGCACCTGGGCTCACTGTACAATGTGGGCCCATCTACATGTGCATGAATGTGCCTTTGCTACAGTGCATTAAGTTTAGTACCTCTAATATGAGGTACTACATGAATGCACAGTAGCCAGCACCACTGCATAGTAGCAACGGTGCACAGTCATTTTGTGATGCTTAATGCGCAGTAAACTAATTCTACTGTGCATTAGCTCATTAACACAGCTTTTGCCATGTGCAGTAGAATTAGTCTACTGCGCATTAAGCATATCCTGTAGAAGCGCCCCCCATTTGGGAATGTAGGTCGCTAAGAATAGGATTCAATAAATTAACAGGAAACCATCTGCGTTACCCATAAATGATAAGAAGAAACATGTCTGAAAGCTCATGCCTTTCCAGGAATGAATGACTTCCCCACCACCCCGCTCAAGATGCAAACCCCTGAACCTTCCCTTCCCTTTCTTACAAAATAATCTGGAAGAAGAAATGATGGTAAATGCTTTCTCCCTTTTATGGAATAGCACAGGATTCATCCAGGATTTGAAAAGCCTTGGTTCAACTCCCTTCTCCCTAGGATGTTTTGATTTCGCTATTTCAACTCCCAAGGTAATATTCTTACAACCAAGCCAGAAGGTATTGTGAAAACAGGGTGTCTCAGTTCTTCCTGATGTATTTGTTCTGCAGTATATGAAATGATTTAGCATTATAGATCTGAGTGGGAGAAAGCATGATGATAAAGCCTAGTGGTTAGGGCACTAAGGTGGAAGGGAAGACCTGGGTTCCACCCGTTCTAATAAATATTTGATATTACCTATTACATATTAATCACAACAGGGACTGAAATCTAGTATCCTTTTTTATTTAGCCAGTAGGCTAGAAAATGGTGCTCATTCTTGTGCATGTTATCCCTGTGTATCTCTTTGGGCAGCGTGGGGTGGAAGGGGAGGGTTGAATCAGTGACACCCCCCGTTTCCATATACCTTAACTAAAGGGAATACTGGGGTATCCCAGATGTGTTGCCTTTATCTGAATTAAGATTTATTTAGTGGTGAATGCAGGCATTTGAATAAAATAAACTCAAGAGACTGTTACATGATGATTTTTTTTCTCAGAAGGATATTAAAGGTATAGGGAATGCTGCACTGATTTCTTGAGTGAGAAAAGCATGCACTAAACATACATAATGAGGAGAAAGAGCACAAGCTAGGGGGTTTGTGGCTCAGTAAAGTGGCTTTTCCCTTGGAAGGAAGGGGGCTTTGGGTTCTAGCTGGAACTCTTGCTCTGAGGACAGATATTTTCCCCCCTTGCAATGTTCTCCATCCTTTTTTCTCAAAGACTAGATTTAATAGATTTCATAGACATTAGGGATGGAAGGGAGCTCAGAAGATCTTCTAGTCTAGCACCCTGCCCCAGGGGCAGGAAGTCAGCAGGGGTCATAGGATCCCAGCAAGATAAACATCCAAATGTCTCTTGCAGGCATTCAAAGTAGGTGTTTGAACCACCTCTGGCGGCATTAGATAGCAACTCAGCTTCACAAAGAGCACCAGAGAATGGTGTGGCTTAGTGGTTAGAGTACCATGCTTACCACTGGGTAAGCGGGACTGAGAACTCATGGTTTCCAGCTTGCTCAGTATCCTTGCTATTCAGCTATTGGGGTGGGGAGGGGAAAGAGGAACCCATCCTTCTCTGTTCTTCAGGCGAAGTCCAGTTGCCAAGAGTTCCAACTCCATTTTCAAGTGATTAAGGTCCCTCCCTTCTCCTAAAAATGGGCATGTGTATTCACTATGACTAGTACTGCACATGCTCACTCTGTGTAGTTGCTCATTGGCATCCACATGCACAGGATTGTATGTTCAAGAATAGAATTTATCTGGGCACATGTGCTAAAAATACTCTGTAGCGGCTAAAAACTGGCCACTTAAACGACTGGGAAAAGAATGGAATATTACACATAGAGGCAAAACTGTGCCAGAAGATTGCCAAAATTTTCAGTCTAAATTCTTGGTGATTGGATTTGAAATAGGAGCTAATTTACAGTATTAAAAAGCCTCAAGTGTCAGTCCTTTGACGAGTTCTGGATTAAAGTGAAAGCGCATGGCATAACAGTTTGTTTCCTCTATTGACATCCTATGTTTTAAAGCAAATCTGAATTATGGAATTTCCCTCATATGTCAAGATAAATGTAATTGACCATATTTGTACATTGCATAAATAATTTGTCAGACATCATTTTACATGGAATGCTGTTCTTTTTCTTTCACTGAATTTGCCTTCAAAGCAAAATCAATTATGGTACTTAAAGCTGCCATTAACATTTCAAATTGCCTTGTTTTTCACAATCTAGTCCTGTTTTTTTTTTTCATATTCCTATTTATGAAGTTATCTCTATAAAAAGTCTGCAAGCTGTTCAAATGATAAATGCGTCCAGGCCAGTTTATGGATATCTTGATTCCTGTTTTATCAGCTGCTTAGACTGCATTACAGGCAAGAGTTGCATTTTCCTTGTGTGATATCTACCGTATTAAATTACCAATGTGAATGGTACCTTCCACCAGGTTTTAAATCAAAGTTACCACCAGTATCCAATTTATGGCAACAAATGCAGTCCAACTGTTTGATTATAGCAGCACAGAATATTTTTCTGCCTATGCTTTTTATTAAATACCTAAAGGTTATAAATTCCAGCTCCTTGGCTATGTACAGAAAGTGAAAAGGCCCAAGGTGGAATTGATCTAAGTTACACCATTTTCTGTAAGCAGCATAGTGTAGATCGGTAGCAAACAGAACACAAATTCGCCCTTTGCTAAGGGGGCAGGCAGGGGAGTGGAGGACAATCTTAGCCTGGGTTCAGCCGTTGTTAAACCAATCTGTGCGTGCCAAACTTCTGTTCTGTTACCAGTATAGACCAGTTTCTGATCGCTTTATAGCTAAAAATGTAATGTCTGTACCTGGCCTTTATGTAATTATTCTTGGTTGTACCCTGCAGTGTATCAAGAACCTTTTGTTTCTTTGTTATTATAATAACCATATTTATTGTTCACTACTTTTATAGTTAATGATCTTTATTTAATGCCCTCCAATATCAAGACTGTAACTTGCCACAATATAATAGTAGCAGCCTGTATTACTTAAGCTCTTTGACAATTTAATAATAATTTCTATTATAGACATATATCAATAATGAAATTCTAAGATTGCTTTAGTGAATTTCCTTGGCTGATCAATAGCAAAAAATGTTGGTTTGCCAAATGGGGAACTCTGCTTATGTGTTAACCCCACCTAACCTCAAATTCACCATTTTTTTTGTGTATTCTGTAGGTTATGTTTTGTAAATGCTATTAGATAGGAATATCTCCTGTGTTAGCTGTTTATGTATTGCATGAGGGCCTGATTATTGACTACAGTTCCTAGTTGCTACTATCATAGTAATTGGGTTCCTCTACACATACATTAATTCACCTTTTCTTATGCACATTACATTTAGTACCTCCTATGTGAGATACTAAATTAATGCACAGTAGGCTGTGTTAGTGTGCAGTAGCACATCTGCATGCTTTTTAGTGACACTTAATGCACAGTAGACAATTTTACTGCACATTAGTGATAAATCATGTTTTTTATGTGACACTTTAATGCACAGTAAAATAAACTACTGTGCATTAAAACACATGTGTAGATGCGCCCATTATAAATAATAACATGGTGCTACATGGATTTAACTTCTGTATTCTGCAGCTACTAGGGATGCAAATTAGAATTTGACCGGTTTGAGTACTTTTTGCAGGTAGTTTAGATGATACTCTGAAAAGACACCTCCAGCAGCAGATAAAGAATAGTATCTAATGCACTACTGCTTAATTTAGTAAAGCCTTCATTTCATGTCCATATTATATAACATTTAAAAATTTTTATTTAGCAATAAATTATTCTCTTTGTTTTTCCCCAGTATTTGGTCTCCACAACAACTGTTGCTATTTGAATATTGCACATTAATATTCATTCTTCATATGCTCTCTTATGTTTCCAAAACATTTGTAACTTATACTTGACAGTGTAGCAGTCCTAATCCATGCATTTGTCATACTACCACAAAACCATTGTAATTCAGCTCTCATGGATCTTCAGCAGAAATCTATTCGTCAGTTGTATCTTGTTCAACATAACATAGCAGGGTTCTTAAACAACATAAAAATTGCATTTCATCCCATTCTATCAGAACTTCATTGGCTTCCAGATTGCAACAAAATTGATTTTATGGGCCTTTATACCACCCTCTCTTTTGTTACTTTCCTACCGTATGTTTCTACTTGCTCACTTTTAATCAACCTCACAGCATACTCTGAACAAGCAAAATCCAAATTGCTCTTTGGATGCTCAGGCACAGAGAGTGCCAGGATCCCTGACCTATGCAACACTTGCTATTATTATATAAATATTGTTTTGTTTTTTTTTTTCTGGAACAGTAAGTCTCTGTGACTTTATCTAAATTGGCTGAGTTTGATTTTTAGTAGGTTATTATTCTGTTATCAAAATGATATTCGAGTGATGTGAGGTATATTATTGAAAAAATACCAATGAAAAGAAATGTATTCACATCAACATGTTGCATTTTAATTTATCCAAATATACTCAAAATATGAAAAAAGGTCTTGGTGGAAAAGGGGGGAGAAAGGAAGAAGGAGGCCATAGAATATCTAGAGGAGGGAAAAAAGACTAGAGAGACATGGAGTAAAAAACATTGGAAGAGGCACTTAAATACTTTAACTAGATCTACACTACTATTATTGCTATACCAAAAATAATTAATCAGTCAAGAAAGACTTTCAAACAGACCAGAATGAATTGAGAGATGCTGTCAGAGACTAGAAAGCTATAACCAGCATATTTCATTAATGTACCTAAGTATATTTACAGTGGAGGCACTAACAGCTTACTATTTGGCATTGACAGCAAGCATACTTTATCATGGATGACTTTAGGGTCTGTGTAGAAAAGGGATTAAGTTAATTGGGGAGACTCAAAAGTAGCAAATCTCCAAGATCAGACAAATTTCAAGCCAGGGTATTTAAAGGGCAGTGGAACCAATGTCACTGAGAATAGATACAAACTTTAAAATGGCTCCAAAATCTATTAATTATTTCTAAAATTTCAAGAAGAGGAAAGTGGAACTATAAACTACTAGTGTTACAACTGTTTCCCTATGAATCACAAATATTTTGGAGGATAGAATTTTTTAGACGTTTGCAAACATTAAAGATACTTCTCCAGAAGGAGCTGCACTAGTTTTTCTTAAAATTTGCACTCTCAAATTGGCTTTATTTGTTCAGGGAGGCTCTAGGACAAGCTTAAAAACAAACCAACCAATGAATAAACAAAATTGCCCACCACCTCAGGGAATAACAATATCAATATCTACAGTATACAATGAGTTTGTATTATGGTCAAAATTAGACAAGGTTCTTTGGGTTAATCTGATATCTTTTATTTGATCAACTTAAGTAGTTGAGAAAAAAATTAAGCAAGCTTTTGGGTTCAAAAACCCTTTGTCAAGCTGAGGAAGTTACAGCAGTTGGTGTATGCTCTTCCTACACCCCAATATTATGGTCAAAAGCATTCATTTAACATCTTTTTTTACTTTTAACTCTTATTCAGTGGGAAAACAAAATAATAATAATAAGAAAGATTCTGAACAGAAAGACTTAATTATTCAGGTTTTCACATAGCTGTATTCATAGTTTTTGGTATGGGCTGTCTCAAGGACAACACCATAATGTACTGTTCAGGGCTCACGACCCATGTCAAAACCATAATTCAGTCATGAATAAATAAATAATATTTTTTACAATAGTGATACACAAGTATCTGAGATGTGTGCAAGTGCTTCTCATCTAGTATAAAATGCAAGAAAAGGCTACATATGATAATTAATTTTTACCACTATCTGTTAGGAAAGCTAAGGCAGACATAGAGATAGGACTAGCATCGAAGATCAAAGACAATAAAAAGTCCTTTTTTAATTATATAGGGAGGATGAAGAAGGCACCGGGAAATGTGAGGCCCCTGCAAGACACGCTGAACAATCTGGTGGTTGTGCCAGAGGAGAAGGCAGACCTCTTTAACAAATTCTTCACCTCCATTTTCTTGTGCAGGGACAGGGACTCCCCCACTGGGATTCAAGACAGAGTCGAGGGGAACGCCTCAAGACCTAAGGTTGAGGAGGACCAGGTTAGAGTGCTTCTGGAGGGGCTGGACATGTCAAATCATCAGGTCCAGATGCTCTCCACCTCAGGGTGTTGAGGGAGCTAGCAGGGGTTATTATAGGGCCCTTGGCACGGCTTTATGAGCGCTCATGGTGCTTGGGCCAGGTGCTAGATGATTGGAAGATAGCCAATATGGTCCCCATCTTTAAAAAAGGGAGCAGGGAGGACCCAGACAACTATATGGCCGTCAGTCTTACCTCAATCCTGGAGAAACTGTTTGAGAAGATCATCAAGAAGCACATCTGTAATGGGCTGGCATCAGGGATGATGCTTAAGGGCAGCCAGCACAGTTTCATTAGGGGCAGGTCATGTCAGACCAACTTGATTGCCTTTTATGATCAGGTCACAAAAGCATTGGATGCAGGTGTCACCGTGGATGTAGTCTTTCTGGACTTCAGCAAGGCCTTTGACACTGTCGACCACCCCATCCTCATTAAAAAACTAGGTGACTGTGGCATTGATGCCTACACAGTCAGGTGGATTGCAAATTGGCTGAAGGGTCATACTCAGAGGGTGGTGGTGGATGGGTCATATTCGACTTGGGGGGAAGTGGGCAGCGGAGTCCCCTCGGGATCGATCCTTGGGCCCACACTGTTCAATTTCTTTATCAGCGATTTGGACGATGGGGTGAAAAGCAACCTGTTTAAATTTTCTGATATACCAAAATTTGGGGTGGCAGAAAGGGATCTTGGAGTCATCATTGACTCCAAGATAAACATGGGCCGACAATGCGAGGTCACGGTCGGCAGGGCTAACCGGACCTTATCGTGCATCCACAGGTGCATCTCAAGTAGAGCCAGGGAGGTGATCCTCCCCCTCTATGCGACGCTGGTCAGGCCACAGCTGGAGTACTGTGTCCAGTTTTGGGCACCCCACTTCAAGAGAGATGTGGACAACATTGAGAGGGTCCAGAGGAGGGCTACCCACATGATCCAGGGACAGCAGGGCAGACCCTACAATGAGAGGCTATGGGACCCGAACATGTTCAGCCTTCTCAAGAGAAGGCTGAGGGGGGACCTGGTAACTGTCTATTAACTCACTAGGGGGGACCAGAAGGGTTTGGGGGAGACCTTGTTTCCCCTAGCGCCCCCCCGGGATAACAAGGAATAAGGGCCACAAGTTGTTGGACAGTAGGTTTAGATGAGACATCTGTAAGAACTACTTCACAGTTAGGGTGGCTAGGATCTGGAACCAACTTCCAAGGGAAGTGGTGCTGGCTCCTACCTTGGGGGTCTTTAAGAAGAGGCTTGATGCCTACCTGGCTGGGGTCATTTGAGCCCAGTTTTTCCTCCTGCCCAGGCAGGGGGTCGGACTTGAAGATCTACAAGGTCCCTTCCGACCCTACTACTATGATTCTATGATATACGTTCTTGCATTTAAGAAATACAGTCACACATGCCAACCAATCAATTTATATGAAATGGCACAGACATTGGTGCACTTGATCCAGAAAAATCTGGTCCTTGATCCATCAGTTGCTTGCTTGTAATATGTTTATATCTAAAATGTCTACTAGTTTCTCTATGATAGCTTTTTTCTACACTTACCATGTAAAATCATGGTTAGGCATAGAGAGAAATCTGACATTTGCTGTATAATGTTATTCCCAGCATAGAGCTGTAATAGTTACGGATTAAGATTTCATTATAGTTACAATATAAACATTATAATTACAATATAAATTTAGGTTTTTGAACCACCTCGTTTGAAAGACCAAATATATTTAAGAGTATATCAAATTTGTTACATGAAAAGGGCTCAATTTCTCATTTCCTTTCCTTCACTTGTAATTTATAGCTGTGCAAATGAGTGTAAAATATTTTAAATCAAAATTCTGTAAACAACTTTGAACAGGCCAAACCAGTAGAAAAAAAATGGCCTAGGCTGTCTGTCAAGGTTTTACAAGTAAAGGTGTTCTCCTTTCAGAAAAATATGCAAGTCTACTTTTTAGTTGTATGCAAAATATCTTCGTATCAAGCGTTTATGAAAATAAATTCCATTAGCAGCAGTAATAGAAGCAGTGCTCAGTGGCCACTTGTGTTAGCATATACATTTATTAAATTTACAGTCCTTGACCCTGAGGATTTATAATTTGGTTTATGCCAAAAAATAACAAAGAGATGAGATGTTCAAATAGGGGATTTTGAAGGGCATTAGGTATAGATTCAGAGAAGAAGTAACAAAGACGTATGCAACTTTACACATTGGGAATTATTTATGGTTCATCACCAGTCCACTAACGATCAGGTAATGACCCGTGACTAATTATCAGGTGACTGAACTCTGTCTTAAAATTGCCTTATTTTTCTAATTTCTTTACATGTTGTAATGAGAAGAAATGACTATTTGCTATCAACTTTCACAGAATGTGCTTCAAATTCCACCTTTTTAGACTAAAATAATTTCAGTTTCAAGTATTAATGCAATAATCTTCTCATAAACTCCACTATTTCCATTATTACAGTTTAAGAATGAGTTGATTCCGTGGGATTTCTCTTTCAAATCAATAAAAATAAAGACATTTAAGAAAACATTGCTGAAAAAAATTACCTGAAACTAGCAGTCATACAACTACAGTTTTATTTACATTTATCATTTACAAATGTTGTAATGGTTACAGATCCATGATGACTGGAAGTAAACCAAAATCCACATTTTTCTGTGATTAAAATGAAATGTGACTCTATATATTTAGAGACACTATAGTGGTGTTTCATTTTAATCATGGAAAATGTGGATTTTGGGTTACTTTTTTCAATCCAAAAATTGGAGATTTTTTTAAATCAGAGAAAACCAGGATCCTTGATGATGGGGCATCCATTTTCAAAACACCTCTAAGGTGAAACCATACTGCTCAGCTCTCATCTGTTACATTGTGTCACCAATTAAAATTTACTACATCATCTCATTGTTCACGCCACATTGTAGTAAAGAAAAAAATCACAGAACAAAAAATATGAGACTCCTGGTTATATTTTCTTGTGCTTCTGTTCAATTCAATAGACATAGAAATGTTGGTAAAATTAGATTTGTTATTCCCAAAACATCCAAACAAGAAAAGTGTATTTTACACATATCTAGATCACAATTTTACAGTTCTCAACAGAGAGCATTCCCACAGATGACAATAGGAAACATGTGGGATCTAACCTGCAGCTTGCTTGAATACATTCAGAAGGCGCTGAGCATCTCTGCTTTTGGTAACTCTCAGAGACTTCCTCTATATGTGTGTCAAATGCTTTATAATATCATATAGAGATCAACATATAACTTTATTAACTTTAAATTCCAAACATTTCATTTAAGTTATTCCTTAAGGAAATCAACCATTTTTACTATGCATTACCTGCCCCACCCTCCCCCCTAATTCATAAATCTTTATTGAATTTCTATGACATATAATATTTGGGTAACAGCCCAAGCAAAACCCTTCTGGCTTGATCAGCTAGGGATGCCAATATAAGTGAATCAGAATGAAGTATTATAATATTCAACATCAGTAACAACATCCCATCTATTCAACAGATGAATATTACAGCTGAACAATTAAACAGGAATAAAGTAAAGAAAATAAACATGTTGCAATATAAAATTAAGAGCACAATGAAAGCAAAATAATATTCTACAAATCAGATGGATGTAACTAAGACAGAAGTGTGAAGAAAAAGTATAACTCTTTAATGAGTATGTGGAGACCAGAAGAGTCAAATTATTACAACAGAGACAGGAAACATGTAAGGGATACTGGCTACATACAGGCATAGTTTCTATCATTAGAAATGTCACTCTCCTGTTAGAAACTATAAGTGTACAAGCATTTATTCAATTTTACTTCAAAAATCTCCCCTGTGAGAGAGTTTCTTTCAAAATCAGTAGCTTATTTAGGGAGTGGGTGGGAAGGGCATCAAGTTAGATGGGTGTCTGAATCGCAGAGTCATACCCACAGAGTCTGCGCCCTGGCTGCATTGCCATGCCAGGAATTCCAAAAATGGTTCTAGGCTGGTGTTGTTTTAAGAGCAGCAACTGTGGCGAGCAAAGCTCAGTCAAGACTGTGTAGGGGTCATGGTAGGGATAAGCCGCTGCTTCCCTGCCTCCACTCTTGGAATCTGTGGCTCGCAGAACTTGTGGTCCCCAACCCTTCGCTCTTGAAACCTTCAGGCTCCATAATGCCCAGTCCCCTGCCATCACGTTCAGAACCCATGTCTCCCCTCAAGTCCCACTCTACGAACCTTGCACCGACCCACCTGCTCTCCTGCAAGGTTTGCCCTGGGTGCCAACTCTGTTTTTATGCCACTGAAATGAATCCCTGTACACTAATCTACTCCTTTCCTGGTCTGGTCCAGGATGGAGGGCAGCAGCAGAGCAGTGCTACCTACATTTCCTCAGACTGGAGAGTTCCAGAGTTCTTGGGAGTTCCTGGTCTGGGGAGAAGGCAAGGCAGATTCCCCCATTGCTCTCTCTGCTCCAATCTTGGAGACAGGGGAGGAAAGAAAGCAGTAGAGCAATGCTTTGTGCCTTTCCCCAGACCCACATTACCCCATGTACAGCAAGGGAGAGGTGCAAGATTTGGCTAAATGCCTGTACTGTTCCCTCTCCCCTCAAAAAATTAAGGGGTGGAAGTTCCTCAGAAACTTCCACTGCTAGAAATAAACACCTGTTCATAGCTTTTTATTTATTTATTTATTTATTTGCTGTTCTAAATGTTAATCCAAGTAGCAAAGTGAGTGTTTCAGCTTTCTGGATACACATAACGCTTCTACCCTGAAATAGAGATAACTGAAGGCCCTTTTACCAGTTTACTGTGGCAGTTAGGGTGCTTTTGCTGTCTTTAGACAATAAGCTTGGTAAGTGTACAGCAGACTTGAT
Organism: Alligator sinensis; assembly: GCF_000455745.1. NCBI lineage: Eukaryota > Metazoa > Chordata > Crocodylia > Alligatoridae > Alligator > Alligator sinensis. Next base: position 655,171 of record NW_005842310.1, read on the forward strand.
TATGTAGTTTTAGACAATGGCTTATATGGGATTGTTTGGATCAGGATGATCCTACCTCTGACAGAGTGTTGGACTAGATGACCTGTAGAGATCTGTAGAGATCCCTTCCAGCCCTACTTTTCTATGAGCCTATGACTTCAGTGAGAACAGGATCAGGAGCAGCTTTTTAATTATATGATAAAAAAGAATTATATAGATTGGTTTGACTCTATCTAAAGGTAAGCTGATGGTAAAGAACATGAAAGAAATACAATTATCCCAAAATCAAATGCTGCACAGACAGGGAATTCTGAGTTAAAATTATGACCTCCCTTTGGGGCAACCCCTTTTTGTAATAGTGGTCCCACAAACTGATGTGGAGGAGTAGATGGATCAGGGTACTGTGCATGTAGAACAGCTTCTAGCAGGAGAATACATCATATTAAATACATTTCAGAGTTAGGTGATGAATTCACCTTCCAAAAATAGTTGAATGGTCATATGTGCAGTTGTATCAAGTTTTAGTGAATCAATCTGGACTTAAGGATTTAGGCATACAAAATACTCCAGATATACTGGGTTGTTTTGCATTGAAATCTTCTTTTCCCAATTCCATGCCATTACTCTACAAGTATTTATCACATAACAGAATTGATATACACTATTTAAGACAGAAGTATATATATTTCTGATTTTTATTGCATTTAAAATATCAATAACAATTTATAAAACATTACCCTAACAACAAAATTAATTATGCTGTAGTACTAAAATTGTCTCAGAAAACCCTTGAGAACTCCATTCTACTCTGGCATAATCATACGATAATCATAGGGTCATTTAATAATTGTGGTCCAGACTGGATGAAATAAAGACAGGATGTGACATTGAAAATATCTTTTACATGACTTGCATGCATACAAGGAACTAAATTACAGTATTTAATTATTGTAATTGTATTCTAATTAATTGACTTACATGTGTATCTTAAAAAAAAAAATTGCTGTACTGAAGGAGTCAGTACTCCATTTTGAAATATGCACTTTATTTTTCATTTATAACCAAAAGGCTGAATCTCTGCTTTAAGTGTGAATCAAAACATAGTTTAACTATGAAGTCACTTCTGGTATCTCCATAATGTATAGTCAACCCTAATCTATATCTCTTGCAAAGTACCAATGAATCAGGGTGGTGATGTTTGGGCTCTAATGTCAAAATTCTGATGCTTGACCAGGCAAGCTATATATGTACTGGCACAGAACCCTTACATATCAGGATGAGAGAATGAAGTTAATATTTCATCCAAAGTCTGCACCAAACCCCAAAGAGACATCTCATTGGAACTCTATTTTAGGAGTTCCCATAAGAGGTCAAGAAAAACAGGACAGAGTTGCGGAATGAACAATATCTTTCTTTTTCTTCCCTTAACCCCTTTTTTGCTAACTACTCCATTTCTACTCAGTGGGAACATCCACACATACCATTAAGGTGATGTGACAAGCTTCAGCATAGTTTGCACCGGAGAAAACAACTGCCAGGTACAGTGTTTACACGTGCTCCTGGGACTACAGTAGTTTGATCCAGAATGGAGCAGCCCTGGGCTGGCAGGAGGCTCCCAGGGTCAGTGCCAAGCTAAGGGTGGCTGTGTTAGGCAGTGGAGGATTTGACTGGAGCACATAGGTGCTAATGTGTGGGGCTAGGTGGCAGTGCCATCCTCTGGCAGAGTTAATTAATTTACTGCAACCTAATACCAGTGCACGTGTAGACTGTGATGTTTTACTGCAGAGAGAAATAGTTAACTCCACAGTTAAGTACACATTTAGATACACCTAGTAAGATACACCCAGTAAGATTTCAGCATGTGCAGACTTACCCAAGCTAGTTTGGGTATGTCTGAACACAACGCTGTCAGCACCGGCCAGCTGCTAAATACGCACCAAAGTTTCTGGCAAGTGGTCATGGCTTCAGTGCTATTTGTACCCAAGCAAACTAAGTTAAATCTATTTTGGGTCTGTTTGTACCCCCATGTCATGTACACAGCTGTGCATTTACCTGCTTCTCTGGTTGTGGGGTTGAGGGTGAGCTACCGGTGGGCAGAGCTGTACCTGGGCTGTGGCTCCCCATTTGTTTACCTCCATGACAGTGCTGGCCTCTGACCCCAGGCAGCCCCAGCCTGTAGGCACCTGGCTCGGGCAGTCTCGAGGGGTACCACAGCCATGGAGGGAAGCACCAGGCCCCCACACAGCTCAAGCAGGCAGGCTCCAGGGGGGAAAAAAAATCAGGCTCGCTTTTCCTTTTCTCGGGTGGAGCCTGCCTTCCCAGGCTGCTGCCAAGCTGCCTGCATGGGCTTCCTGCAGCACCTCTGAGCTGTATTGAGCCTGGTGCTTCGCTCTGCAGCTATAGGGCAGCAAACTAAAACTCCTCAGAGGAGTACTGCGCAATACTCCTCCTTCACATGTCGGTGGTGTATTGTACAGTAATTCCAGGAACTGTAGCAAATCCAGCCACTGTAGCAAACTCTTCTGAGGAGGTTTAATTTGCTGTGCCCCAAGTCATTTAAGGTGCATTATGCTGCTGAATTTGGTACAGTGGCTGGAATTAGTGTGCAATACACCACTGACATGTGCAAACACCAACACCATTAAAATGGTGCAAAAGCAGTTAACCCATTTTAAAGTGTTGTGCACACATGCCCCTCATTTCATCTACACACAGCCTAATATCCAAGGGGAGTCTGCAGATTCCAACTGTATGGGAGCCAGGAAGCCAGAAGATCTGTTTGGAGAACTGAGTCAGAGATCCAGAGGGTCAGGCAGAGCACAGAGTCAGGAGGCCAACCATATCAAATATCCAGGAGATCAAACCAGAGTCAGTTTAGGGAGCCAAGGAATCAGGCCAAACTCAGGGTCTGTGGACAAACTGCATCTGGCACCCAAAGAATCCATCAGAGAGTCAATAGTGATACAAGCCAATGGTGAGGCAGCTTTGATTGAGTCTTGTTGTCTAGACAGACACTTCTGTATCAGGGGTTTTTATATGAAAGGGTAAAGAGTCAGCTGACCCTGGCTGACCACTCCAATTGCAAGGAGTTGGTGGGAAACTAGGTCCAAATACCACCTATGTCCACCCCAATGCTCAGCTGTGGAGGTGGCAGCCTGGGATGTGTGGCTGCACTAGGCAGGCCTAAGCCCCAGGTTATGTTAGAAATTATAGAGAAGTAGGGCTTGAAGGGACCTCCAGAGGTCATCTATTCCAACCCCCTGTCTGAGGTAGGATCATCCCTATCCAAACAACCCTGTACAGCCCATAACCTAAAGTCTTCGTCAGACTACTGTCAACCCTGACACAACACAAGCCATAACACCGTAACCTCCCACAGGTAAAGTGAGGGAACTATGGCAGCCCATGTCCTGCTTCTATAAAAAGTTGTTAATATACACTTGAGAAATCTCAAGTAGGGGGTCACACCCTCCACTACAAAGGAAGGCAAAAACCCTGACAGTCCATAGTCACCCGACCCTGAGATAAAATTCCTTTCTGACCCCAAATATGGTGATTGGTTTGACCTTGAGTGGAGGGTAATACCTTCTAGCCAGGAACCTCTGGCTTTCATCTAAACAGGAGCATTGGCACACTCCATTTAAAATCCCCAGCGTTAGCTGCAGTCAACACCTGATGCCTCTGAGGGAGGTATAAAGGCACCCTGGCACATATAGCAGAAAATAGGGCTTTTGCCAACTAGCAAAGCCCAGAAGCATGGTAAACACCAATATTAGAGCATAGGTATATCAATAGTCAAGCTACATCTAGATCATCCCTGACCACTGGCTGTCCAACCTCTTCTTGAACATCTCCAGTGATGGTGAGTCCACAGTTTCTCTAGGCAGTCTATTCTGACAATGAAGATGTTTTTCCTGATATCCAACCTAAATGTCTTTACTGCAACTTCAAGTCATTACTCCATGTAATATTAGTGGTGTTTCATTTTAATCACAGAAAAATATGGATTTTGGGTTACTTTTTTTAATCTGAAAATTGAGGATTTTTTTTAATCAGAGAAAACCAGGATCCCTGGTGATCATTCTTTCTTTCTCCAGATGCTTGCAAATGGTCTTCCTTAGGATACGTTACAGTAACTTACTAAGTATTAAGGTGAGACTAACTTGTCTGTAGTTCCCCGGGTCTTGCTTTTTGACTTTTTCAAAAAGGTACGCTATGGTAGGCCAGGTACCAGAGGACTAGAAAAGGGCCACCTCCCATGACTTCATGAAGATCATTGCCATCGGCTCTGAGATCTCCTCTGTCAGTTTCTTCAAGACCCTGGGATTAAGTTCATTTGGCACTGCTGAATTGAATTAATTCAGTTTTTATACAGACCCATGAAAAGCTCTCCGTCAGTTTTATTTGTTATGTCACCTTTCAAGTTGCCACTCTCCTTATCCAAATAATCCTTATTAGGTGTCTGGCTGCAGCTTAATTTTTGTGAAGACTGAGGCAAAGTAGGTGTTGAGTGTTGGCCCTGGTTTTATAAACCAGTCCCGATACCTTTTCCCAGGTGGACACAACCTTTCTGAATTAGACCAATCACAACTCCTTCCTTTTGATTATAGGTACATTTTATTGATACCTAGTACCAGAAGATAAGACTAATGTGATCAAAGCAAGCAAAATGACTACACAATACTATTTACTTATGAGTCCTAGAGCTTCACAAGGAGACAGCAAAGCTGGCAAGTACACAAATGCTACTCCATGGTTCTTGCTTGAATGTTGGATGTCAGCAGACATGGAGGTTGGGGGCTGATGTCCCCCTGTTGTTCTGCAAAAACTTTGTTTTGTATTGTTTTTCTTCTGATGACACTTCATTTTTGATACCGTTGGCTGGTTTTCCTGTGGTTGTCACTGCTGTTCACATTCTGCTCTGTCAACTTAATCATTTGTTTTCCTAGACCCATGACATGCATCCATCTTAATTTGGCAATTTGCTGGTGTCTTAATTTGGGCATTCCTTGAGCATTCCTGGTCACCTAATGTGGTCATTCTACCAAAACTGGGATCCCAGGGGCTGTTTGCCAAGTTACATCTGGTCACTGTGACTCGATGCTAATTCTGCATGTTCATATCTTGTTATGGTTTCCAAAGGAACACAGCACCTGTTTTGTTACTATGTTTTCAGTTTCTTAGGATGTGTGTTCCTGTTTGTCTGACATAGTAATAAGAACGTGAATCTTTGCCACAAACAGACTTTAGGAACCAGTTAACCCTTGCCATTTCCCTGGACCATTGCTGTAATGAAATATTTACTTTACCTACATGGCAGTTTCTAAAAGCAACTTTCTGAATATCATTTTCTAGCCATCATTGAGTAACTCTGTCATCTTTGCATCATCTGTTAGGAGTTTCCACTAGCACGTTAATAGTGGATCCACAGCTTGCTTACTCCTCCTTTTCTGGTCAGCTTATTGAACTTCTTGTCTTTACTCTCCTTTGCCTTCCTGGTTTTGCCTCTCCAGTTTCTTGCTATTTCCTGGTATGCTGCCTTAGTAATTTTCCATTTTGCCATTTTCTATTTTGCCTTTATGCTTTCCTTTTGCATTTGAAGCATTTTAGAAGCTCCTTGTGCAACCAAATAGGTCTCTTGCCATTCTTATTGTGCTTCTACTATGTGACAACAGTTTCTTGTTGAGCTTCCAATACCATGCCCTTTAAAAGATTCCAGCCCTCTTGGATGCCTTTATCCATGTCTGTCTTCACATAGCACCTTGGCTATTAACTCCCTGAGTCAGATGAAATCTGGCTTTTTGAAATCTAGCATCCTAATTTTGCTGACCTCATGCTTTCCCT
>NW_005842310.1:661006-680398 GCF_000455745.1 Alligator sinensis
TTTCCCTACCTCAGAATCTGGAATTCTACAACTACCTGCCAAGTTGCCCATCACCCTGACACCTTTCACCAGTTCTTCCTGTTGGTCAGGATAAGATCCAAGATAGATGATCCGCTCATTTTATCCTCCACCTTTTGGAACATTATCGTCCACACCAGGTAGAAAATGGCTTAACATTTTATGTTTGCCTGCATTGTTCTTCCAGCAGATGTCTGGAAATTTAGTCTCCCATCAGTACCACCCCATAGCTTTTGCATAGGTTTTCACTTGATTGAACAGTGCTTCATCCACCTTCCTCTTCCTGATTTGGTGGCCTATAATAAAACCCAACCCTTATACTGGTGCTGCATCTTTTACCTTTCGTCTTCACCCAAATGCATTCCTGAACCAGGGAACAAATGTATGTGTTTTTGACATACGAGGCAACACTACCACTTTTCCTTCTAACCCTGGTCTTCTGAAATAAAGTATAACTCTCAGTGTTGATATTCCAGTCATACAAACTGTCCAATCAGGTCATAGTTCTTTTCACAGGCTGCATTTTTCAGCTTATCTTGTTTATTCACCATATTTCTCGAATTTGTATACATGCACTGGATGTAATCTGCATTTTGACCTACTTGCTTCCCTTTTGTGCCACTTGTTGCAGTTCTGTAGCTCTCTGGCCCTTTATCAGAGATAACAAGCCAGTCAGCTGGGTGGCTGGGAGCTCTCCTGTACTGCACTTTAGCTGAGCAGAAGTGAGAAGTAGCAGCAGTGGCCAGGTGCTAATATGCTGGTACTTTGCTTCAAGCCTGTGACTGAATCATTTGGCCCACCACCAGAAAAGGTTGCCAGCTGCTGTCATAGACAATGGCAAAATGCTCTACATTCTGTTAACCAAACGTGCAATTGCAGCCATAGGTTTTAAATTTAATATGTCAAGAGTTGAGGCATTAGTGGGCTTTATCATCAGTTTGACCTCTGCTACCATAGTTTTTTGTGTTTTTGTCATTTTATCCCTTTATCTTCTTTTTTAGTTTACACAAAGCTTAAAAAAAATTAACTGTCCTGCCTCTCAGCTGAAATAAATTTATTACCTGCTGTCTTTAAAAGAAGAGCCTCAAAGAAGGTTCTTAAAGCTTTTTATCAAATAAATAGGTATATTGCTTCAACAAATACTCCTATGTGCCCCATTTCAATCAGAAAAGAATACTTAAAGGAATATTAATTTTACCATCACAGCTGGAGACTACACATACAATTAATTTTGAGCTTCTCAAAACTATTACCTGTAATCATTAAAATTTGGAAAATAATAGCAATAATGTATTATAGAAATCCTATTTCTAAGTTCATTTTTAACTCAGTTTCCCAGATAACAAAGGCTCTTTTTAAAAAGCCTTTTAGTCAATTTTAACAGAATAACAAAGTGATTAAAAAGTAAAGAAGGGCAAGTAACATCTGACCCCATTGAAATCCTGGAAGTTTTACCATTGGTTTCAATAAGGACAAGATTCCACTCAGCATAAAGTTTTCACCCAATGAAATGCTTTGTGAGAACTTCTATATCTTAATTTCTATTTGGCAAGGCATAGATAAAGAACAAAGTTCTAATCCTTTACTAGGGTCTGTATTTAGAAACATACACACACACTCGCCCACATATATATATGTATGTATGACTCCACTGTGAGTTAGAATTTGACTAAGGATGGCAGTCGCCATCCTTGGAGGTGTTCAAGATGAAGCTCGATAAGCACCTTGTTGGGCTCATTTGAGCCCAATCACTTCCTTCCCATGGCAGGGGACCGGATTTAATGATCTTGCAGGTCCCTTCCTGTCCTTCAATTCTATGATTCTATAAGAAAATCTTTTGGTTATTTTCATAGTTTTACTGCATTGGTTTCTTCTTCTGCTCTTTTATATTTGTGGAGGTAAAGAAAAAACAATCACACATTCATTGAGGTCTACCTGCAATTGTTCCCTACCATCTGGAGTGTACACTTCACCCCACAATTTAGTATCATCTGCAAACTTGGACAGAGTACACTTCACACCCACATCCAAGTCACTGATGAAGATATTAAAGAGTACTGGTCCAAGGACTAAACCCTGCGGGACCCCCATTACCCACATCCTTCCAGGTCGATACCGACCCATCTGCTACCACTCTCTGGGTGCGTCTGCTAAGCTAATTTGCCACCCATCAGACTGTGTAAACATCTATGTCACAACCTCTTAATTTATTTATGAGACTAGGATGAGATACCATATCAAAGGCCTTGCTAAAGTCCAAGAAAACAACATCTACCTCTACTCCTGCGTCTAAGCATTTTGTGACCCTGTCATCAAACAAAACCAGATTGATCAGGCATGATCTACCTGCTACAAATCCATGCTGGTTTCCCTGCTGCATTATTTTTTCTGCTGGACTCCCACAAATATGATCCTTCATAATCTTTTCAAAGACCTTTCAAAGGATGGAGGTGAGACTGACTGGCCTATAATTACTTCAATCCTCCTTCCTCCCCTTCTTGAAAATAGGGACCACATTGGCCCTTTTCCAGTCCTCTAGGACCTGACCTGAGCACCACAAGTGCTCAAACAGCCATGCCAGTGGTTCTGCTATAACACTGGCCAATTCCTTCAGTACCCTCAGATGCAGCTCATCTGGGCCTGCTGACTTGAACACATCCAGTCCATCCAAGGTGCTTTAAGTGTGACTTCTGATTAAGTAGCAGGAAATTCTCTGTGGTGTTACCAGATTTGCCCATCACTTTGGGGTGTGCTTATTTATTAGGGATATGTTTCTAGGGTCTTTGTAATTCTATCAATGTGCTGCTTGTGTTACTTGTTTTTCTATACAGAGCTGTATATCTCCCTTTTGCAAGTCCTCAATCTCAATGGAGCTATCTTGCAGGACTCAGTTTCAATGGGGTTGGGTTCCTCCAGTCACCAAATCATTCATACACACAAACACACACAGGTACACACCTGACCCGGCTGGGTTGATCAGCATGGATAGGCTGACACCCTCATATGCCAGAAATCAGTTCATTAAGGTGACAATAAAATGCAGTCATATACAAGTACACAGGTGAACAGAATACCTCTGAATCTGGCTGGGTGCCCTGCTGACACCCTCATGGGCCAGCATTCAGTTCATTAGGGCACATCTGAGCTGAACTGGGTCAATCGGCCTGTACAAGTTGATCCTCTTATGTGTTTCAAACTCAGCACATCCCAATCTTTAGCCTCTTGATAAGCAGACCTCATAGTATTTTTGGGCTTCACAGGGATCTTTAGCTTAGGTAAAAGAAGCTTTGCTGCAGAGCGAGTAGGGAAGGAGAAGGAGAGAAGGAAAAATATACCCAATTACTACCACTTTGACTATAAAAGTTATTTATTGCTAAGCATATGAAATATATAATGGTACTAATAGTAATAGACATGCAAAGGAAAAACAAACACAAACCATTACAATACTACCCTGGTTTCACTAAGTATTTGGGGAAACTTAGCTCAAGCTTAACTAATACAGTTCAGGTTCAGAAATCTATGCCTAGAGAGAAAAGAGAAAAGAGAAAAGAGAGAGCTGGGAATCTCACCAGTCCAAGGCACTCAGGTTGCAATGTTGACAGGTAAAGTTCTTAGCACAATCCTTGAAGGGAGACGATCTGTTTCTTCCAGTTTCTCAAGAGCAACAGCGATGGTGTCAGAGAGACTTCTCCTCTTGAAGCAAACACACACTTTGCTGCTTTTTTTTACAGATTTTTATACCCTCAGTTCAGCTTCTTCAAAGCATTCTTAATAGTGTAAATAATTGTCTTTTCTATTGACAAGGGGTTATCTGGTTTTGAACATCTCAAGAAACTGATTGATAATCAGAGAAACATAAGGTTAAGGAGTAACCAGACACTTAGGAGCCAGCTTGAAATTCCTATGAATAGCGGATATACTGATGGGATATCTCATGGTTTCTGCAGAAACAATAGATATCTTGCAGCATAAGGGTTTTGGATTTTTACATGTTGTGAACAGGCCTCAGCTTAGCATGACTTTTCCAGATCTTACTATAGTCTTTTACCAGACTTAAGGCAACTGTTGGAGTGATCATAACCTTTGGTGGGGAGGACTTCCACCAGTCATCCCAGGAAAAGTATGACAACACTTGTGGTCAGGTCTCCAATGGGCTGGACGCTGTGATGAACCCTTTACCATTGTTCAAATGTTGCCCATACCCTCTCTGACTTGGTCTCTTTGCCTCAGCATTCCCTAACCTGGCAACTGAGTTTTAGTCAATCAAATTTAAATAGGCTTCCCATAGTGGGACCGGGGAATGTACGGCCGAGATGCCTATTAAACTTTACTTCTGCTTAGAGGTGTTGGGGGGCGGGGGAGGGGGCGAGAAAAGGTCCTTTGTAAATCCAGATTATAACTGGTCTGATAAATGCTGACCTGGGTGTGTGTAAATGTGGGTTGATTAGCATTTGGAGCACAGATTCCCCATCATGCAGTGCTCCCCTGCTTCTCTGATCCCAGAATTCACTGCAGTCTTTGCTTCAGGCTTTCTGTTCTCCATTTCCCATGTAAATGAATGGTCATCTGGTTCCATCTCAGATGCAAAAGAGACCTAAGGCAGTTGTTTCACTCTTGTCACCCTTATCTGGAGGGTTTTAGGTGTGTCTCCCACTGCATCTTAATCAGTTTTTGTTTAGGTAGAGGAGAGGAGGGTGGAGGAGGAATTCTTTGTGAGTCAGACAGGCTGCGTCCTATGCCAGGCTTTCCCAAGAACACGGAGCTGAGAGGTAACAGTGGGACCAAACTCCTGCCTATGGGCATATACAGAAGAACCTTAGACTTGAAAATTTTAGTACCTATTTCATTCTTGAGAGTCAAGATTCTCCATCTATCTGCCGTGAGGTGCCATCTTGGGCAGCTAATCTAAAAAAAATCCAGCAAGATGTATTCTGCACAGAATTCAGTGATCATGCCCTTTCTTTTACACAATAGGCAAGCACTTAGCTGTTTGTCTAGAATGTCAGAGGCATATCACCATACTCAGTTCCTACCACGGCTTGCACAGATATAAACACGTGTGCATACACTAATACTTCCTTGTTTTAGTCGACCAGGCTTACTGTCTTAAGAAGAATCCTGTAATATATTTACTTTAAAAGACTAAAAATACAGTAAAAAAACCAAATATACCCCTCTCACGAATCCACATATTTCATTTTCAGGGTTGTCCCATGAAATCTTGATATCCATGACCTTGTGAGCTAAATAAGACTTCATCTTTTCCTTGCTGAACCTAAGGCAGAGTGGGATATTCTCTTAGCTCCCCTTCTTTCCTCTACTGGTTTTTATGTTAAATTGCTACAATATATTATGTTCAGTGACACCAAAGTCTGAACAAGTGGATTCATAATGTCTACAAAAGGAGACAGAGACAGAATAAAAAAATTGTAAGCTACTAAACATAATATTCAAACAATTACTTAAAGAATTTAAAACTAGGCTATTATATTTCACTACTTTACAATGCAGAGAAACAATTATTTTTATTATTCTTTATTTCTCCTATTAGTCCACTTAAAGTTTCCTTCAGAAGACTGGCAATTGGAAGTTACTGAAGAAAATTATAAGATGTGTTTGAGTGCATGTTCATATACCAAAGAGACCAGTTGTGTAGGATCTGTTCTATAATTTTACAGGCCCACATAGATTTTTTCTCATGGAGAATTAAATTTTAATAATTTTCTTGCTTTTACCATACTGAACTAGAGTTCAGTGTTTTGTGTCACAGTGAGAGATTTCTCTGCCACCCGCTTTTCTCCACAGACAAAGCTAATTAAATACAATGGAATGGAGATTTCAACCCTAATAAATCTGCCTTCGTATTAAGTTACAGTGTCACTTTGGTACTTCCTTCAATAAAACCAGGAGGGATTGATCCTAAAGACTGTTTAATCATTGTGCATGACATTAGTAATATTGTTTTTCAATCCTACCCTATCAAATTGATTGCTTAAACATGAAAATCTACATACACTGCATTAAGCAACCTGAGCTGGATGGTGAGTGCATAAGACAATTGACAGACTGTAATACAAAATTCACTTAATTTTTTTCTTTGAAGTGTCACAAGAGAGACTGATTTGCATTGCTGCAGTACCTAATAGATCATGAAATATAACAGAATGCGTAGCAGAAAAAGTTATGTCACAAAAATGAAATACAACAATTTTCCTCTTGCTAATTTTATAAAATGTCATTTAAGACAGCTGAAATTCCTTATATAGGTCTTATTTTTGTTTTAATTTTTATAATGTAGTTATCTTTACATATAAGCTTCTATGCTTTTTAACTTTCATTCAGTTAAAGAAAAACAAATGTTACCATACTACATACCAAGGCTATCATTTTACCAACACTTATATATGTGCTTAACTTTCAGACTCTGAATACTGATACTTGATTCAAGTGCTGAAAATAAAGTATATGTATAAATATACTGATGTAGAATTGAAGCCTATGGGTCATCTCCAGATCAGTTCTGTAAGTACATAAATCAGACTATAGCCTGTTGGGGCTCTCTTGGAAAGCGAGAGATATGGGTCTCGATTTCTTAAGACTGAAGAGGGCCTAAAATTCTTGAGCATTTTTACATGTGCTCCAGGGGTAGGGTGCTTTAATTAGAGAGGCTCCAAGATCCAGTCTAATTAAAGCACTGACAGCGTCTTGTATATCAGCATCTCCACACTTCAAAATGGCAGCAAGGGTACTTTAACTAAAGCTTGTTGAACGAGCTTTTGTTAATGCACCCCTGGTGCCATTTTGAAGCAGAGGGACACAGATGCATGAGATGTGGAGGCTGCTGGAGGTGGATTAATTAGCATATTCTAGCAGACTCGATTAACTGAGTCTGCTCCAATGTGCTGTAATTACAGGGCAACAGACCAGCCTCCCCTCATGTCTACAGGTATCCCTTAGCTCCCTGACAGTTAGATGCCTTCACTCAGAATATGGGCTAGTCATTCTGGTTCCTAAGCATGAATGCTGTATGCCCCCAGAGGCTGGGGGAGCACGGCAACTACCTGCAGGAGGTGGTAGTGGTGTCAGGGGCATGGCAGCAGTGAACGGGAAGCTCTCACAGGCAGCCACGACAGCAGTGGGGGTGGGGGGTGGTGAGTGCTGACCGGTGGTCAGCAGCTACCCACAGACACCGCTGGTAGCATCAGCCAGCAGAGACCAAGGACCACCTGCAGTTGCCGCCGGCGGTGTTGGCGGCGGTGGGGGGGAAGGGTGGTGAATGACAACCACCTGCAGGCTGCCAGCAGCACTTTTTTAAAGGGGTGCACTGCCAAGCTCAGGGGGTGCACGTGCACCCTCATGCACCCCCTATGCGTCGCCAGTGATCCTACATGAATAGACACTTAAGGTGTTATATAAGTCAAGCATCTACATCTAGAGGGGACAACATTTCAGACACAAACCTGTATATGATGTTTCCTATCAACTGTAGGTACCTCTGGCATCTCTGATCTCCACTTTCTGCATCTAAGCACCTAACTTTGTCTATCTGGATCCTCTTTGGGCATGCTCAAGTCTTTTCTTTTACTGTCTAGGTATGCTAGGTGCCTAATTCTATGAATTTGGATAATTTGCCTCTTAATTTTCAGATGTTACAATGCAGGCACGTATGACTAAACTAGCTCTGATTCTAAATCAACAAATTCATATAATTATGTATTAACAATTTATGTTTGCATCTGAACAGTTGGGTCAAGGAAATGAATATTTTTCAAATAAGATTTTATTTTTTAATTAAATGTTGCAGTTTAGACCTTTGCAAATCACAATTAGAACTCAACATAACCACTATCTTTCAGAAACATGTAAGCTAAAGTACTGGGGATTTATCTTTCTCTCACTGTTTCTTTCTCTCTTTCTTTCCAAGTCAAGTGTTGTGCCTGGAAGCTATAGTAGCAAGAAAAGCTGAATGATATCCACACCACTAAAGAGATGTTATTAACAGTTCTTCTGTTATTTTTAGGTCACTTCATATAGAGGACAAAGCTGTAAATCTAGTCACAATCCTTCAGACTCTAAGTCAAAGGTTAAAACAGGCTATAGAAAATAAATGGATAAACTATTCCTGTGGGAGCTTTCTATATATAGTATGTTGTTGGGATATGAGTTACCACAGCAACCAAAGATCCAATATTTGAGCTTTATCTTCCTATAGTATGCTATATTACCTATGATTCATTATGCCAAGCTAATATATTTGTATGGCCTCCTCACTTATTATGACATTGAATCAATTTTTTACTCTTGCATGCCTCACTTTTAAACTGGACTCTAAGGTGCCTCATAAGCTGCATGAGCTGTCAGAATTAGAAATGTGATTGGCACTTACACATCAGACAACCCAACAGTCCCTGACCTTGGCAGTTTCAGGGACAATCTTCTTTACATGAGAATGAATTGATTTTAAATAATTTCTGCAAACAGCTATACTACAAGCAATAGCAAATAACAGGGTTTATTCTTTGCTAATTTTTGACAAAAAAATCCCATATTTTATGGGGGAAAGTATTATGAATATTATGATTTATATGCGTATGTTATAAGTATACTTCTTAGATATGTATATATTCATGTCCTTGCTTTATGTATGGTATTAGCAAAGTTGTACACAGCATTTTATAGGCAAAAAGAATGAGATTTTCTTTTCCACAACATTGGTGTGAATTTGGCATATTTTGTTGACTTCCCTGGAGGTGCCATGAATGATGCTTTTGAAAAAGAAATCAGAATCTGGTCCATACTTCCTGTCTCAAGCAACTTACAGAAGTTGTTCCTGTTTGCCTTGTCCCCTCTGGCCTTGACCCTCCCAGTTAGTTTACACAGACTACTTAACACAACACAGAAATACTAAGTAAAAGGGTATTACAGACACTCAGTTTGATTAAGAGCTGAATCCTTCTAGAACTGGTGAACTCCTGACTCCGATGATATCATGACCACAACATGGAGTGAGCGATCGCGTGGATTGTTGCTATTTGTTGAGAAGAGAAGATGTTCATTTGACAACAGATTGGATGGAGATATGATTGGCAGTTGTGTGACAGCAGTGCTGCTTGAACAGTTGTCTAACTGAGTGATTGGCAGCAGCGGTGTGATACGCAGGTTTAAAAACGAGCACACACCTCAGGTGTGTATGTATTTGGGCACGTGTCTGAGACCATCTGTGTGAGTTGGTGGTGTCCGCTGTCATTTTCATGAGCCACTGGAGGAGCAGCTGGCTTTGACTGGGGGAGCAGTCAAAGTGAGGATGAGAGAGAGTGGATGGTGAGAGTTGGGAAGGACCAGTGTGGCCAATCCCTTCTTTCTGGTGTTGGTTTGGGTGAGGGCCACACAGGCCAATATCCCTTAGCTGTGTGTGAGAGGCACACATGGTAAGAGTGGGTGAGACCTGTGGCAGATAATCCCCTCTTTGTGGTGTTGCTACAGTGTGCAGTGTATGTCAGTGTGAGGTCATCTGAAGTGGTGGAACAAATGCAAATATAAGGTTAGTGCTATATGAAGACAGCAAGAGATAATCTCCTAAAACAGTTTCCAAAGCTGGTAGCCAAGGCTTCTGGTTATAGGCCATGGGCAAACACTTTTCACCACTTGAAGCTATGCTACTCTTTATCAAAGAGTTCAAGGTTCTTGGGCCACAGAGTACAAGTGGTAGCATGACTTTGTAGTCCAGTAATCTGGGCACTCAGCCTTTATTTTCCACTCTGAGGAATGGTTATGCATGGTTCTCCTTCTAACACAAATATCTTAATCACTAGACCACAGAGTCATGCTCCTTTCTGTTCTCGTTGTGGTCCAGTGAATCTTGGACTTTGTTCTACAACAGCAATAAAAGTTCAACAGGAGAGACTTGAACTCAGGTTTTTCACTTTCTAGACAATGTATCTAACCCTTGGCCTATTATAGAAAAAAGTGGGCAATAATACCACCGTAATTGTCTTTTATAGGAAAGAGTAATCCATTCTTTCAGGTCCAAAAGGCATGAGGGGGTCTGATGTTGTGAACGCTGATCTCTCATTGCTGTCTAAGTCAGGGATGCAGGGAAGCACTTAAGATGTAGAGAAGATCAGATACACCTCTCTTGCTCTTGAAGCATTTCCTATAGTTTAGATGTTTCTGTGCTCATCTTGCTGCTGCTTTGAAACTCACGCTGAGACACATAATTCCCTGCATATATTGTATAGTGGGGGTAGGTGCCATTATGGAGGCAGGAAGGAGCTAAAAGCCATGTGCTGTACGTGGATGCTTAGTCTGAAAGGTCCTTTGTGGACCTAGTCCTCAAGAGAATTTGACACTGCCAACCCAGAATATGTAACTACAAGTTCCTTGGCATATCTGCAATACAGTACATATCCTCATGATTTATCTAGCATGGTCACAGCTCCTTTTCATGGCGCACAAACAGTGCTGCTACTGGTGCATGACTGCCATACTCATTAACAAACTAAATCTATGAAGATCAGAGAAATAATACAAACAAAGCAACAGAGATTAGAATCCTGATCAAGAAATAAGAAAATGAGATTCATTAAAAGATATATAAATTTATACATATATAGATCAATAATCTGTAATATCTATACTCAGGCAGACCATAGGAACCTTGAAAGAATCAATTCTGAGTGATCTAGGGCTGGTAAGGAATTGTAAGGGGTATATGATAATAAAGCTGGCCAGTAAAGTTTTGAGTTGTATATGCAAATACATCATATCACAAGGCAGGAATCCTAGATTTTTCCCTCCTTAACTATGTGAAAGTGTTTGATGTACTACACTCATTTCAGGGTGGTAGATTGGCAAAAAGCATTGAGAAATTGAAGGTTCAAAAAAAAGTATCAGAAATAACTAGGGGTTGGAGATATTGACTGAGGAGAAAAATTAAAAGCGCAAACTGAGTATAGCTTGAAAAACAGTCCATTTCAGTCAATTTTGTCTTTTGTTGGATTTAGTGGGATGTCGATCAGTGTTTTAAAGACACAGAATATAGCAAAACAACAACTCATAGATATGTGAAGCATTTAATTTCCTAAAATGGAGATATATTATTTACTGTGGCTCATGGAGTTGGAGTTAGGAATAATGAGAAGAAACTGAATCAGTGAAAATGTAAACAGCATATCAGGGGGAAAAAACATAATAGCAAACACTTTCTAACCTGGATCAAACACCATCAGCAGAATCCTATTTCACTGTAAGTACCCACATGATGCTTACGCAGCAGAGAACTGCTTTTGGCACTTACACATAGGATCTCAAGCTATTTCACATTTTGGGTGAAGGCACAAGCATGCATCCAACTACTGAGCACGCATATTGGCTTGGCTCCATATGCACATACCTCAGCAAAGCTAAATCCTGTCTTATAACCAGGGATCCTGGGGGTAAAAAAATCCCCAATTTTTGCTTTTAAAAAAGTAACCCAAAATCCACATTTTCCCATGATTAAAATGAAACACCACTAATATAATCATGCAAAAATGTGGATTTTCGGTTACATTTTTTAACCGAAAATTGGGGATTTTTTTTTATTAGAGAAAACCAGGATCCCTGCTTATAACCAACCAGGGAATAAAGCATGACTAATAGATGACAGATAACAGAGAAAAAATGGGCAGACCTTCTGTATTTTGGCCTAATAGCCTAGCCCACGTGGGGAAGGCCAGGGGATGTGATTCTCTCTACCTTCCTTGAACTGTGCTCTTGCCACAAGCAAGGGAGACACTACTCTGTCCTGCACATCAGGATTAGGATTTCTAACTCTGCAGCAGTTACTAAGTAAATGCCATTGGGTCCTTACAGTGAAATGGGATTCTCCCTTATAAACAAAGAGAAACTATAACTAAAGAGAAAAAGCATTCACTGTCAGGGAGATGGATTAAGGGTACATACAGGCATTATATTTAGATCAGCCTAACCAGGGCTGGGTTAATCTAAATACCCACTCATGAAGGCAATCAGAGGCTTTAATTTGGCCAAAAAATGGCAGGACTGATTTAAATTAGTGCACTATCTTGATCGAGAAAGGGTTAATCCAATCTAGGAAAGGGTTAACTTAAACTTGTGAACAACTCCATGAATTCATAGAATAGTCCCAATCCTGAAGCTGTGCTATTCTTTCCCCCACGACCAGGCTATTTTTAACCCTCTGACCCCTCATCCTCTATCCACAGGGAGGCAACTCTCCCTGTGGACCTGCCAGCCTACCTGTGGGCTTGTCATTCCCAACAGGAACCTGCCAGGCCCTCCCCATATCCTCAGTTACATAAATTAACATCCCCAGACTGCTCCTGGCAGCAGCAAATGGCTGTGCACACATCTCTTGGCAGCAGCTAACTGTTATATGCGTTGCTTCTGGTCCAGATCGAGGCAATTTAAAGTAAGCCTGGGTGTAGTGAATGCTTGCTTGCATCCTAAGCATTCATTTTCCTCTCTAGCTTCTGTTCCATGTTTCAGTGCTGATATATCTAAAAATCTCAGATGAGATGATATTTCATAACCTATTTGCAATTAAAAATAATGCATAAAGGCTATTTGTATACATTTATTTCCTATGCTCCAGATGCTACAAGCAAATTAAAATAAAGTATTCATTACTTAAAACGGATGGAAACACATGATTTAGCAAATATTTCTCAGCCAGTTTAATATTATCTATTGAAGTATTATACGTTACAGCATTTTGTGCAACAAGCCTACGAAGCACTTGTATAAAATATGTTACATACTTGCATTTTTGGTTTTGGATATGATGTATTAACTTCCCCAAAATGAATAAATATTTATTGGACTGGAGAAGGAGAATGATTTTATAGCTTGATGATTGATACATTTAACCAAGAGACCGAAATACAAAGATGGTAACCAAGACTTCTGGGTATAGGCCATGAGCAAACACTTTTCACCGGTCCTACTGAAGCTATGCTAATTTTTATCAAAGAGTTAAAGGTTCTTCGGCCACAGAGTACAGATGGTAGCATGATTCTGCAGTTCAGTAATCCAGGCACTCAGTCTCTATGGGCATGTCTACATGTACATTTAACTGCGACTTAATTTAATGAGCATTGTTAATGTGCAGTAAGTGATTTTTGGCAGGTGTCTTAATGTGCAGAGGCTTGGCACTAAAGTTAGTGCGCTTGGCACTAAAGTTAATACCAAGTCCCTGCAGCCCTGCCATTTGTCCCTAGTGGCTGGGGAGACCCAATACTAAAGTTAGTGATGGGTCGTGTCTACACATACGTTAATGGCTTTACTAATCAAGCATAAATTTGATACCTGAATTTGAAGATATCAATTTTAGGCATGATTACCCTAATTTCACCATTTGTAATGTGCACTAAGGGTGCACATATGTAGACACGCACCTGTAATGTGCATTAAATTAGCCTAATGTGCATTAACGTGTCTTGTGGAGACACACCCTATTTCCTACCCTGAGGAATGTTTATGCATAGTTCTCCTTCTAACACAAATGTCCTAATCACTGGACACCTATTAATATAGGTACCCGTTCTAATCAATATTTATTTTATATACTAGTTGAACAGCTTCAATAGGAGACTGACAAGAAACCACAGCATGATTTTCCATAGCCCAGTGGATATCCTGGAATGTGCATGTTCTTGATTCAAATCCTTTCCCTAACAAGGAAGAAATCTTAACCTGCATTTTCTATATTCCTTGTGACCATTAGGCATAGGCTTAAACCATTAGGGCTACAAGGATAGACTACATTTCCCTCTGATAGGTCTAGTAGTCTTGTGCTGACAATGTCTACTTATCAGACTTCAGAGACAGGATGAATGAAGCAGTGCCTAACTAATGAATCCTGCTATATTTGATGCCTTGAAAAGCTTGTAGCTGATATGACTTGGGGGCCTATGGGTAAAAAAAATATAAACATTTAGGGGAGTTGGTTCTGATTTTAGGCTCTTCAAAGTTTAGGTACCAGCTGAGCAGGATTTTTGAGAATCTAAATGTTGTATGGATCTAAATGTTGAACTTATATATGTAGGGCTAGACTTTCAAAGCAGGTTTAGACTGAGTGTTGCCACACCTAACTTCTATGTTTCTATCTGTCTCTTGGAATTGACATTTTGAATTCTGTGCTGAAGCTCTCAATAAAAAGAATTTGGACACTTGAGTACTGTTAGGGCAACAGTATTTGGATCTTGGGGAGCATTAGATTTGCAGCTGAATAAAAAGGTTATTACCTGTGGCCTAGCAAGCTGC
The DNA here is from genome assembly GCF_000455745.1 of Alligator sinensis. Lineage (NCBI taxonomy): Eukaryota > Metazoa > Chordata > Crocodylia > Alligatoridae > Alligator > Alligator sinensis. The sequence goes on from NW_005842310.1 coordinate 675,311, forward strand.
TAACCGCAAGGCAGAATGGTATGTTAAAAGTAACATTGCAAGATGTTTAGGCAAGCATTTTCCTAACAATATAGTACTGTTGTAAGATATATAGCTCATTGTGTCAAAGAAACAGGATACAAACCACCAGCTATCATTAGAAGATAAAGCAGATTTTGCTTATGAATGCTTATGCTAAGCCAGCCATTCACTTATGCTAAGTAGCCATCTTAACTGTGTCAACCATTTTCAAGTTAATCTGTGTAAGTCTGTGTGCTGTGAATGAGGTGAAGTCTTAGGAATGTGGAGATGGTATAACATGGAACTGAAAAAGCAGACTGGAATGTGAAAGACAACATGTAATTGGTAACAGAATCTGAGATAAACATATCCAAAAGGTGAATGGTGATTGGTAAAGAAGCCTCCAGAAGCTTCCAGGCTTTGGTCGAAGTTCGCCCAAGTGAATGAAAGAAGCAGGGCTCAGAGTCTTAGGCATGCGCTCACAGGAAAAAGACATGTAAATAAGTGAAATGCATAGGTAATTCCATGCTAATGAAATAAACAGTAAACAGAGGAGGAGCTTAAGATAGGAAGGAACAAAGGTGGAAAAAAAGGAGGGACAAAGGTGGGGTAAATGTTAATGAGCAAAAACCAAGGTGTATAAGTATGGAAAAAAAATAATGTTCGCTGTAGCTCCCTGGTTTGTTGGAGCTAGTCCAAAGCTGTCTCCATTTTGAATAAAGCTTTTGATGAGGAATGTGTGCAGGTGATATGTGATGGCATTGATCCATTGTCTCCCTAGTCATTGGGCATTGCATGGAGTCAAGGTCTAACAAGTATAAAAGAACGGGATTCACAAAAGCTAGGAGACTGAATAAGGAACCACCAAAGAGAACCAGTACTAAGTGCCAAGGAAATGTGTTTCAAACCTTAACTCTTGTCAGAATTATGCGCATCACTTGTATCCATCTATCTGTGCTACAGGCTGGCATCTCTCTTAGACTGAGATTCACACTCCAGAACTCACTCCTGGATGTATGTCCATATGCCAGCCCTTTCTTATATCTGCCAGAGGCTCTCTCTCTTTTATACAATAGTTCAATGGTTACACAACTTACCAAGAATGCAGGAAGTGCAGGTTCAATTCTCTCCTCTCTTTGAGTGACCTCAACATCATGAAAGCAATCCAAATAGCTAATGAAAGTACACAAAACACCCTGCAGTGGAATATTTCCCATTTTACATGGAATAATAAAATATTAATTGTTCCAAAGAACAAAAGAACATATCTGATTCTATAGTCCAGCACAGAATTTCTCAACCCATGGGCCGTGACTAAAAAGTGGGATGGAAGAATGTGTGAAAGGATAGTGAACACACTTTAAAAATGGATAAGCAAACTTTTAAAATGGATTCTCCTTTAAAGGAGAAACATGGGAAATGGTGATTTTTCCCTTGAAGGCTGGCAGAGTTCTAGCCTGCAATGTTCTGATTGGGGCTCCCCATGTCCCACACACTGGGGGGCACTGACCATTAGTGTTTACAAATGAGTCCTGATACAAAAACAGTTTGAGAAACACTGGTCTAGCAGACTGGGAACTTGGCTAGAAGAGAAGACCTGGTTTTCAGTCCCTGCACCAGTGAATGTTTTATGCATACTAATTCAACTTTCTCTAGAGCATGAACTGAAATAAGGTTTTCCTCCTTCAAAGTGGCAGTGTGACAGGGAACTTAGCATGCATGTCACTTTAAGAGGAGACAAGGCTCTAGAACGGGCAGTGAACAGGGAAAACACCTGACCAGAAGCAGGGTTGGGCTTGAGGTACATATAAGGCCTGGGGCCTCAGGTAGGTAACAGACAGGGAAGGAGTCCCTGAGCAGGCTTCTGAGAGAGTTACTCTGGCTTACACCAAGTATGTCTGTTGTAGGCAGCCTTAGGACTGGGAGTTCAGCTTTTGGGCTGGCGGAACAGCCAGCATGCAGCCTTAGGGCTGGGAAGCATCTGGTGGTTTGTAGAAAGGACAAAGGGGAGGTAAGGAGGTCCCAGCTGACCCAAGGGGAGAGGGGCCAGAGGGCCCAGAGAGGGAGCAGAGGGAAAGACAGAGAGGGAGCAGATGGAAAGAGAACAGAGGGCCAGAAGATCCAGGGAGCAGGTAGGGCCAGGGTGCCTATACTTATTACTGTGCCCCTCACTTCTGGAGTGTCCCTAACTCCTGGAGTGGAGCCAGGGCCCAGGAAGAGCTGAAGGTCAAGAAGGGCCACAGCCAGAGACAGGCGGTGCTAGAGAGCCCATGGGTCTCAACTGGCCTAGAAGTGGGGACAGGGTCTAAGAATGACTGAAGGCCAGAAAGGCCACAACCAAAGAACAAAGTTGACAGCCTGAGAGGGGCTGCCGTAAGGATGAACAGACCCAGGATCCCATATTCCATAGGAGCGGTTATGATTGATTAAGATATGTGACATTTACAAGGCATGGGTGTGGGTATTGGGGAGGATGAAGTCCATGTAATTAGCTCTTAAGATAATGAGCTTGGACACCTGTGTTCATGAGTGCGAGACCAGGTTTGGGGAGCCCTGGGGCAGCTTCCCTTTTTTCTAGAAGATAAATATGGTGTGACAGGTGAGAGGGAGGGTAAATTGCCCAAAAAGAGCAACGCTGACAAGGGGTGAGTGGGCTCCAAGGACTTGGAACAAGACCCGGTTACAGGCAAAGTCTAATTACATAACATGCATGATATTGCTTGCACATTTTGCTTCAGTGTATATATGTGCATAGTGGATCAGGAGAGACTAAAAGCATGACAGTTTGGTATTCCTGTAGCCTGGTTAGGACCTTTTCCTAGGAAGTGGGAAACACCTTCACCAAAAGAAAGGTGAGTATTCCTTTTTGCATGTGTTTGGTACACTGCCCAGACAGACAGATGGCATTTGCGGTAGATGGAGAAATGTTCTGTTCATGGATTCTGGCAAAGTGTATCTGTAATCAAGCCCTAAGTTCCACTGACTGTCTCAGACTTTCTTCAGTTTTCACATATAGGGACAGCTACCAAGTGATAGGTGTAGTTCATAGCAAGTGAGGAAGGAGAAAAGCAGTGTAGAGTAATGGCAGAATAGGTTATGGTTTACTTGGAGAAGCTAGATTCATTCAAGTCAGTAGGGCCATGGGATGCACCCCTCAGGTACTGAAGGAATGGAATGAGGTAATTTCAGGACCATTGGCTATGATTTTGGAGAACTTTTGGAGGTCAAGTGATATCCTGGATGAATGGAAAAAGGCAAATATAGTGCTCATCTTTAAGAAAGGGAAGGATGATGATCTGGGGCACTAGAAACTAGTCAGCCTGACCTCTATATCTGGCAAGATCATTGAGCAGGTCCTTAAGGAATCAAATTTCAAGGACTTAGAGAACAAGGTGATCAGGACCAGTAAATTCAGATGCACCAAAAGCAAGTCATGCCTTTACAATCATTGATTGTGAACCATTTCTCCAGTCAATCTATTCTGGATCCTAGCCCTACCCTGTGGAGTGTCTGCAATTCCCCCCAATTTGGGGTCTTCTTCAAATTTGCTAAGTATGCACTCAATCCTATCATCCAAATCATTAAAGAAAATATTGAACAATACCAGACCCAGGGCAGACTGCCCTGATACCTCCTCCGAACTAGACACTGAGCCATTTGAGGACTATATATTGAATACGATGATCTACATTACAGTACTTTTGTCTAGTCTGTATTAGCTTGTTGAAGATAATGTCATGGGAGACATAGTCAAAAGCCCTGCTAAAGTCAAGGTATACCATGTCTGCTCTCCCCTCATCCACAGAGTCTGTCACTTTATCATAGAAGGAAATTGGATTGTTCAGGCATGACTTGCTCTTGGTGAATCTTCATTTACTGATCCTGATCACCTTGTTCTCTAGGTCCTTCAGAATGGATTCCTTGAGGACTTGCTCAATGATCTTGCCAGATATAGATGTCAGGCTATAGAGGAACATGTGCTCCAGGAGTGTGTGCTCTGAGAGCCACTCTAAAGCATCTGGAACATCTCACATCTGGAAGAAGGCCAATGTGGTGCCTATCTTCAAGAAAGGGAGGAAAGTGGATCCGGCTAACTATAGGCCCATCAGCCTGACTTCTATCCCGGGGAAGATCTTAGAAAAGTTTGTTAAAGAGGCCATCCTTAATGGACTGGCCGACGCCAACATCTTAAGGGATAGCCAGCACGGGTTTGTTGTGGGTAGGTCTTGCTTGACCAATCTCATTTTCTTCTACGACCAGGTGACCTATCACCTGGACAAGGGAGAAGAGATTGATGTCATATATCTTGACTTCAAAAAAGCCTTCGATCTGGTTTCCCATGATCGCCTCTTGGAGAAACTGGCCAATTGTCGCCTTGGGTCCTCCACGATCCACTGGCTGGAAAATTGGCTCTGGGGTCGGACCCAGAGGGTAGTAATCGATGGAAGTCACTCATCATGGTGTCCTGTGACCAGTGGGGTCCCCCAAGGCTCTGTCCTTGGACCCATACTGTTCAACATCTTCATTAATGATGTGGACACTGGAGTCAGAAGCGGACTGGCCAAGTTCACCAATGACACCAAACTTTGGGGCAAAGCATCCACACCAGAAGACAGGCAGGTGATCCAGGCTGACCTGGACAGGCTCAGCAAGTGGGCGGACGAGAATCTGATGGTGTTCAACGCCGATAAATGCAAGGTTCTCCACCTTGGGAAAAAAAACCCGCAGCATCCTTATAGGCTCGGCAGTGCTATGTTGGCTAGCACTATGGAAGAAAGAGACTTGGGGGTCATCATTGACCACAAGATGAACATGAGCCTGCAATGCGATGCGGCAGCTAGTAAAGCGACCAAAACGCTGGCTTGCATCCATAGATGCTTCTCAAGCAAATCCCGGGACGTCATTCTCCCCCTGTACTCGGCCTTAGTGAGGCCGCAACTGGAGTACTGTGTCCAGTTTTGGGCTCCACAATTCAAAAAGGATGTGGAGAAGCTTGAGAGAGTCCAGAGAAGAGCCACGCGCATGATCAGAGGTCAGGGAAGCAGACCCTACGATGACAGGCTGAGAGCCCTGGGACTCTTTAGCCTG
>NW_005842310.1:680446-712911 GCF_000455745.1 Alligator sinensis
TCTGGAACAGCCTGCCACCGGAGGTGGTTCAAGCACCTACATTGAACACCTTCAAGAGCAAACTGGATGCTTATCTTGCTGGGATCCTATGACCCCAGCTGACTTCCTGCCCTTTGGGCAGGGTGCTGGACTAGATGATCTTCCGAGGTCCCTTCCAGCCCTAATGTCTATGAAATCTATGAAATCTCATCAATCAGTGTCCCTGTGCTGAAAACTGGTGGCAGGGGCACTTTAACTAAAGCTCATTGAATGAGCTTTAGTTAAAGCACCCCCACTGGTATTTTTCAGCTTGTAGACACTGATACATGAGACACTGGAGTCTGCTGGAGCATGGTAATTACAGCATGTTGGATCAGCTTGCTGCTCGTGTCTAGGTGCCCAATGAGATGAGATACAACAACGAGAAATGAAAAGTCCTGCACTTAGAAAGGAATAACTACATGCACAAAAACAAACTGGGCAATGACTAGTTAGGTTGCAGTACTGCAGAAGAGCAGGAGGAATCCCCAACAGGTTGACTGAATACACACTGCTACCTGGGCTATCCAGCAGGATGGACCCCCCTCTAGGACCACAAGTGCAACCAAATACTTGGTGGCTCGAGCACATGACCTGCAGGCCCAGATGAAGCATGTGTAAACTGACTGATTCACTGCAGTGTTGCCATTTAGGTACTTTTCCCAGGCTAGCCTGACTGACCAGCAGGGATCCTCGATTTTTCTGATTAAAAACAAATCCCCGATTTTTTAATTAAAAAAGAACCCAAAATCCACATTATCCACATTTTTCCATGATTAAAATGAAACACCAGTAATATCTATCTATCTATCTATCTATGTATCTATCTAGTGGTGTTTCATTTTAATCATAGAAAAATGTGGATAATGTGGATTTTGGGTTCTTTTTTAATATGTGTGTGTGTGTGTTTGTGTGTGTATATATATATGTACGTGTGTGTGTGTGTGTGTATGTATGTGTGTGTGTTTATATGTATGTATGTATGTATGTATATATTTATGTATATACATAAATGTGACTATATATGTATTTGTGTGTATGTATAGATATAATTAGTGGTGTTTCATTTATATATATATTTCTATATTATTATATACATTAATTTTAACATTATATTAAATTACATTATATTATACTACACACACATTATATATATATGAGAGAGAGACTATCTATATCTACATAATATCTCTTATATATCTCTATATAGTGGTGTTTTCAGGGTCCCTGACATGGTAAACCATAAGCTGAATATGATCTAATAGTGTATTCTTGTTGCAAAAAAAAAAGCCAATAGCATCTTAGGCTTTATTAACAGGAGTGTCACTTGGAAATCAAGGGAAACTATTTTTTCCATTCTACTCAGCACTGATGAGGCCTCAACTAGAGTACTATGTCACATTTTGGAACTCACCCTTCCAAAAGGACATATACTGTTTGGAAAGAGTCCAATGCAGGGTAACAAAAAATGATTAGTGGCCTAGGAGCCAAACTGATGAGGAAAGTCTGAAAGAATTATTTAGCCTGGAGAAGAGAAGACTGAGGGGGTGGATTTTAATTCTTCTGTGTATTGGATTAGGAGCATATTTGTATGTGTATTTTTTTTTATTTGCAAAGAGAAAGACAAAAGTGGTGTTTAGCTATTATATTAAACATGAAAGCCCTAACAAACCTGATTCTGTGTTCTGCCACAGATTCATTGTGTGACCATGAAAAAGTCACTTAAACCCTCTGTATCTCCATTTCCAATATTTTTTCTTTTATGTTGTATTCCTTTTTTTCCAGTCCATGTCCATCTCCTGTTCCTGCCAGACACTAGTTCTTATTAGGTCTGTACAGTGCTCAGCTCATCAGGCTCCTTGGCCACATCATTCCCAGTGAGTGAAGCCCAGTGAGGCACACCACACCTGCCACATGCCTGCTACCTTCTACAATGGAGGCTAAGTAGCCATCTTAATACAGTGCTGGGTATGTATCAATAAACTGTCCCAGTGCTTTACTGCGTCTTTGCATAAATGTCCCTCTTGTCAGATGAGGCCTTTTGGGTACATTCTTTCTTGGTCATTTAAGTGCCCATTTTTGGGCTATTCAAAGGGTGTTTTTAGCACTTATGTGCTCAGAGGAATTTTATTCTTGGATGTGTAGCCCTTTGTGTGTGGATCAGTGTGGCAGAGCACAGGGTGTCTCTGCCACTTTAAGGGCCCGGAGCTGGCAGCCTCCAGGTGCCTGACGAGGGCAGCCATTTTGAGACATGGGCTGCCTATATAAACAGGGCAGTTTGGCTACAGGAGGCCAGCCTGGCTGCAGGGCTGCTGTGAATGACCTGGAGGTAATGACCTGGGGAGCTGCAAGGGGTTGGCAGGAGGCTCCTGGTCCTGCACATGACCTGAAACTGTACCCTGCTGGGAGTGGGTGGTCTGGTGGGGCTCTCAATGGTGCGGGAGCCCCCAGGAAATGCCAGGCCAGTGATCACCCCGGTGAAAGGCAGGTTGGGGTGCCTTAACCCCTAGCTCCCACCACCGGGTGGGTAACCCTATGTTGAAGGGGCCCAGAGGGCGGACCCCGAGAGAGTGTGTATGGAGTACAGGGCTTGGTGCTGCGGTTGCCCCTGAGAGGATGGGGAGTAGTGGCACGGTGAGGCCCGAGGATGAGAGAGAGGGGCTAGAGACCCAGCCCGAAGGGGATAGTACCCTCGACTGGCCCATGCTGGGGCCAGGACCAGAGAGGGTCAAAAGGGCCGGGGGCCCACCGCGAGGGACGCCCAAGAGCGAGAGGGGAACAAGGCTTCGGGGGGGCTAGGTAGCCCAGATGAAGGCGGAGAGGCTGCCTGATCAGGAGAGATCATAGTGGGGTCGTATGGGATGATTCTGGGGCCCAGCGTGGGGCCGGTGATAGTGTTAACACTGAGATGCCATCTGCGAGGCTTGGGCTGCGGTATTAGGGGAGGTCGGAGCCGCAGAGCGCCCCCTGGCGTCGGGGCACTACAATGGGCAGCCTCCTGCTTAATTGACATCGATATACGAATCAATTATCATCAAAGGTGTGGTGGGCGAGATAAGCGGGCGGTTGCCCAGAGACAGGTGGGCGGGCCACGAAGAGCTCAGCCCTGAGTAGGCCTCCTGTCACGGTGACAGGTGGGCAGGCCACAGAGTTCGGCCCCAGGAGGCCCCCTGTCACAATCAGTATGCCCAACTATGCATTCATGGAGACTGAGCATACTGAGAGTATCTGCATGTGCCCCTGACTGTATGCCGTACACACTGGTATTGCACAGTCCCAGCAGTGCACAGGTCATTTTTTTTACCTTACTACTCAGTAGCAATGAGCTACCGCACAGTAGCTTGTTGCTACTGCACAGCAGCAGCGTTGTCATGGATATTGCTCACTGACGCTACATCACTGTAGCAATGAGCTACATCACCATAGCTTGTCGCTAGGCTGACATAGTGTCTTGTGTACACATACCTGAAAAGTAGCAGCTACTACATGTATATTCAACCTTTGTGGAAGCATAGCAGACTTGGACACTTGAAAATGGAGTTGACCAAAATTCAGGACTTGGCCTCAACATCAGAAAAGGTAATGGTAGGCACCTGTCTTTTTCCCTCAACATGAGATGGGCATCTGTCTTTCTTCTCCAGAAATAAGTGGCTAGGCACTCAGCTTCAAAGCTGAATCTCTAGATGGAGCTTAAGCCTGGATGTCCCATTTCCCAGCACAGCATTGTCACCATCACAGTACAGGCCAGCCAACATGCATTCCCTTTTATGCTGCTCCTTTTGAAGCCGAGGCACTAAGACAGTCATTCAAAAATGGATGAAAGTCAGCAGCACAAGGAGGAAGCTTCTGCCCAACTGGGGACACTGTCCCAGGCTCCTCTCCTTTCTAGGCAGCTCAAACCTCCTCCAGGTGGCGGTATCCCAGAACCCAGAAATCCAACTACTCCGGTGAATGCCCTAGCCTCTGAGCTGTAGGGACAAAAGAAGGATGTATACACCCATACCTTTGTTGTAGACTAAATTTGGTAGTCACACGTTTTGACTAACTCCATTTCAGTTGACTAAGGGTGCTGTGCTTTTGGAAAGAGGACATGAATGTGCATGGCTGCTACTCCCATGCTCAGTGTGCATAACTATGTAATCATATATAGTTGTCCATATGTTCAGGGCTCCACATCTAAGGTAAAATTACCCTGAGCACCCAAGTGCCCAAACTACTCAAAAAGACAGCCAAAAAGGCCACTTAGGTAACCAAAAGAGATGGAACATTATCCTTAGTCACTACTACAATTACAAGTAATAAATACAAATAGTGGAGAAAAAGTGAAAATAGAAATGGGGCAATGGACAAAAAAATCTGAAAAGGGGGGAGAGCAATGCTATGTGAGAGTGCCTATTTGAAATAAAAATTGTGACTATACAAGCCAAACATCACAAATAGATGCTGTTTCAAGAAAAGATGATCCAGTGTTAATATACAGTATGGCTAAACTAGATTTCATGGACATAAAAGCAAGAAGATGGAAGCAAAGGAAATAAAACATGGACACTTCTTTGCTGCTTTTGTGGCTGTCTGGGATATTGCCTGCTAATCTGGAAGCACAGCCAACCCAGACCTTAAGAACCAAGCCATAATAATAGTTTGTGGCAGGAATAATAGGAAAGAAAAATCAGAATAATCTAATTCCTCCAACCCAGCTACTGTTTGTCTTTTATCTATGCTAAGTGTCTATGGGAAGGTAAAATGAAGTGTATCAGTGCATAGACACATTTCTAAACATATATCTTTCTGTAGTACTTCTATCTCAGACTGAAGTAAATTTTTGTTTAAATAAGGAAGGAAGGGAGAGAGGGAGGGAGGGAGGGAGAGAAAAAACCTCATATAAACCAAAAATTATTCCTAGTTACTCTTTTCAGAGTCAATGGAAGAACACATAAATTAATCTTTATGGTTAATCCAGGCAATTGATGGACTGACTAATGATAAAGTAATGCTATGTTTTAACATGTTCTTTGGCTGTTAGCTGTTAACTCTGCTAAGCTTATACTAGCACATAATTATATTGATGGTTTAATGCAATGCGTATAATGAGGAATTGTAACCCACAGCCACAGGCTGGTTCATTTTGCACTATGCTTTTATAAAGACTTTTTATTTAGTGCAGATTTATCTTTAGGCTATCTTTCTATCTGGTGATAAACACTGTATTTTCTCACATGCAATATGCATCTTTCCATCCAGAATGTGCTCCTGGAAACTAGAGTGTGCATTGCATGAAAAAAAATATACTAAAAGCAGGTTCTGCCACTTATGGCTGAAGCCAAAGGTAAAGTCTGCAGTGATTCACAGAAGCAGATGAATAAGCAGGCTCTGTTCTTTAGCTGCTGCTATTCAGTCAGTTACTTACTTTTTCTTCATTCCACCTTTCAAAAATAAGGTGAAAATTGTATTCCTGGGCATGCTATATGTGAGAAAAAAATATAGTAATAGAAACAGAATTAAGTTTCTAGAAGTCCAGATTGCAGATCCCTCCATCTTGAACTCTATCTTACACAAAACAATGGCCATTTTTTTTTCCAGAACTACTTTATTAAAGTACAAGTTTAATAACCTTTTGTTTCATTTGAATTTTGAATAAAGTCTATGCCCTGCTCCATTCAATTCTGATCAACTCTTGTCTCCTTTTGGGGCCTGTAACACAGATATAATACAGCCCTTGTTGTTTTAAGAGGAAAGGACAGCAGGGTAGAGCTTCATTCTGATAGGGACAGCTGAGTTTACGCTAAAATAAGCAACCCAGTTGTGCGAGTTGCAGCAGAGAGGAGCAGGTGGCTCACTAAGCAAAAGAAATATGGTAAGAGCAGAGTGATACCTGGGTTCAGTAAGAGAGATAGGTGGAGAGGAGCAGAATAGGTAGATCCCAAGGAAATAAAAGCTCATCCCTTAGGCAGAGCAGGCAATCGGGGCCTGATTCCCTAACGAAGCAGCTGCAGATTAACTGAAAACCTAGAGAGGGTTTTGCAGCATGTGGGGTAGGAGATTACATTAGAGACCAGTGGGCTTGTTTTGCCAGAGGTTTGGTGTGGCTACAAGGGTGGTGGAGGCCATTAGGTGGGGTCCCTGGGAGGCACTTCACATTGTAAAGAAGCTAAGGCCCAGAGAGAGCCCTACTGGCTCTTGGACCTGATATGCTGTGAGGGGCTAAGGCTAAATAGTTAGAGACTAGAGATAGCAGCCCAGCAAAAATCAGGAACTCAGTGGGCTGGATGCCAGGGACCCAGAGCATGAAAAAACAGGCCCAGGGGTCCAGAATGTGAGAGAGGACAGACCCTAGTGTAAAAGAGAGGAAGGGCCAAAGAGGCTAGATGGAAAAAAAACTGGAGTGACACATGAGGTATGGGCCTGGCTATAGAAGAAGCTGGAGACCATAATTAGGGTCTGTAGGGCCATGATTAGGGCCTGGAGGACAAGCCTAAGAAGAGCTAAGTATCATCAGGTCACAAGTGGTATGAACAGTGAGCAGAATAATTCTGGTAAAGGGGGATGAAGAGGACCAAGGATCTGGCTAAATAAGTGAGGTTAGACCAGCATCATCAGGTGTACTCCAAAACTCTTGGGGAATCTCTAAACTTACTACAACAGTTACATCAAGGTGTGGCAGGATCTGTGGAGATGAAGGTGGTAAAGTTTGTTTGACCACCAGGAGGGGCGAAAGCCACCCTTGGGGCTGGTCTTGCAAAGACCCCTTCCAGGGCAATGCTAGTTGCATTCCAATCTGAAATGAAGCTTCATATCTTACGGAGGAGAGAAAGATAAGAGTCAAAGTTGAATTTCTTTTCCAGCCTCTTAAATACAAGCATAAATTTAAAGTTCAGAAAAGCATAGTGCATATCCGAGTGAAATTAAGTGCTATGAAGAAGACCAATACAACATTAGTGCATCTTTCATGTCACATTTTAGTAATGTATTGAGGTTATAAGGGAGGTTTCATTACTGAATACACTTCAGGCTGGCTTTGAGGATAAAAGGTGAATTCAACCTAACTAAGGCCCCATCTACATGTGCATGTAAAGGCATGATTGGATCTAATGTTTGATCCACAGAATTGTGCCTCCAGCCATGCACACGTGCATGGTAAGAGGTATAATTGTGGGATTGCATATTAGATTCAATTGCATCTTACTGCCAGTGTATGGGAGCCTGATCCTAGGCTCCCCCTACACTGGCAAGATGCAAGCTCACATGGCTGGGAGCCCCCTTTGCTGTCAGGGCTGTCAACCATAGGGACCATGCACAGCTGGGACCAAGACCAGGGCACAACCAGGACTGAGAGTCCCATCAGGTGTCGGACACTCAGCAGCTGCAAATCTCCTAGCTGCTATGTAGGGTGCTCTCCTACCCCTGTGACTGCAAGACCGCATTGGTTGCAATCTCTCAGCCCCAGGGATATGTAGTGCTCCCCAGCGGCTGGGATATCACAGCAGCTGTGATCTCCCAGCTGCAGGACATGCAAATTAAAGCTGGATAGAAACCAGCTCTAAAGTTCTTATACATTTCTGAGCAACAACTTTATAGCTGGTTGAATTTTTTAAAGATGTGATAGTTAATTTGCACATGTAGCCATTCTAAATGCATTGTACAAGTAACAAGGTAATTGTGCAATAGATATAATGTGCAGAGGAGGCCTTAGTATCATACAGCCCTATGGTCACACAAAGTTTACAGAATTTTAAAAGCAAACCTTCTAAATTAGAGAAGCACATGGAAGGAACATTCCTCACTTTCCAGAGCCTTCTAGACCAAAGCAAAATGGTAAGTAAATAAACAGAAATAAATAAAAATAAGACAGCTTTGTTTTCACTTTGCCTTACTAATGTTTAGCCAGTGGAAACATGCGACTCAAAACCAGGGGTGGGCAGAATTTATCTTGGCTCGGAGGCTGGATCTGGTTTGCCAAGGGATTTTACCCAGCCCATAGTGGGTCTCTCAGCCCTGCCTGGAACAAGCATGGGGGTAGCCTATGATGTGGTACATGCAGCCGGTTCCACCATGCCCAGGTGCACAGTGGGGCTGGGGCAGCAAGCCAGATCAGCATCACCCTCTCCACCACACCAGGCCAGGTCAGCATCCCCTTGGCCCACAACAACTCACCAAAACTCTGTAAGAGGCCCTCCAGCCCAAATAATTACCCTCCCTGGCTCTAAACACATGAGAAAAAACAAAATTGCAACAGTTAACTTTTATAATCATGCTTTATTTAGGAGCCAAATTAAAACTTTGAGTTATATGTAACACAAAAGATCTTGTCATTTATAGCTAAACCTTTAAATTTGCTGAATGATCTTCCTGCAAATTCTCATTTCCTTCATTGGTGCTTTCAAGCACTTAAAAGGTACTCAAGGCTTTCCAGAGTTGTCCCTTAAGTGAGATTTTACACCACTAATCCTAATACCTTTCTGTAATACATTCGCAAGTACATAGGCAGAGCCACTGCTGAATTTCTTCTAGATTATGATCTCCTGAGGATGAGTGGGATACAATGGTTAATTACTTTGTTCCCCAAATACTGAACTCTCAACAAATTTAAGGGGTAAGGAGCACAAGTCCATACATTTGTTTACAGACACCAATTTGCCACAGACTACTGGGATTATCAGCATTGTATTCCATATCCAGTCAGAATCCAAATTCAGACACACACAGAGTTTTGGTTTTTGGCTGCTGGGTATCCTAAATTATAGATGGAAAGCTGTACTGCCAGATGAACTTGGAATCTCAAATTAAAGGAATGCTGCTGATTTTTAAAATATGTCCAACCTAGAAGATGAGTTTATTTTTCCTTGACTTATTTGTGGAAGCCCAGACCTTGAGAGTCATTTTTAAACATGTCAAATGAGTCAAATTGTAGGGGAGATTTTTTGTTCCATTTATCAGACCCTAGTGCAAAGCTGTAGATTAACTCCAAAGTGCCTATTTGGACATTTAAAAAAAAATCCCTAAAAGTTATATAGTCAAGCTATTAGTTTTCCTTCCTCCCATTCTTCTCTCCAATCCCCCAGATTCCAGAGGTGGAAGAATGCAGTGTGTTCTAGTGATCTTCATCTCACAGATGGTATTTTGTGGATGGTTGCCAACTGGCAATATGTAAAAGCAGCTCCTAGAACCAGAGAAGCGGGAAAGTATCTGGTACCGTCTCTGCTGTTTACAACCAAGTATCTATCCTTTTTGCTACAAATAAATTTTGAAAAGAGTTAAATGCCTTCTAAAGTGAATGACTGGAATACTATCATTTCTGTCACTATCGTCTGCATATTTCTAAAACACTGATCTTTCAGTATCTAGGCAACACACACACCCTAACCATTCAGTGAAAACCCTTTTATTTCCCTCTTGTATGACTATTATTGCATAAAGATATATTTATATTATGTAGTATACTTCTAAGAAAAGAGGCAGGACTCCAGGTATCTGTAGAGAAAAGAAGCATGGAAACTTGTGAGTTTCATCATGAGGCTCCATCCCAATGAAAATCAGTGGAGTGTGCTTGAGCAGTTCCCCATGAGCAATACTTATGTGAAAAGAGTGTTCAGGATTATATTAGGAGAAAAAAAAAAAAGAGAGAGAACCCCTGTACAATGTTGAATGAAATTGAATGTGAATAGAATTAGTGAAGGTTGAAATATACATATGCATGAACATGTAGATGAAGTGTGGTGAATTCTTTAAACATATTCAGACAAACAAGAAGCAACCAGCTGCTGCTAAATCATCCCTAAAGTATTCCTTCATAGAATAGCCTCCCTGCCTTCATGTATGTAAATTTTGATTGCTTCACAGCATTTTTTACATCTCTGGTCTTTTAATCCATTTTATATTAGAGATGTCTTCAATATATTGGATATACTTGTTGCAAAAAATATTTATTCACTTTATCTGCATTTATCATATTTATTTAACTGAATTTCTGTTGAATGAATAATCAATTTGGTCCATACACAAAGAAGTATTCACTAAGCAACAGATGCACTATATCTGAGGCCAAATTCATTCCAGTGTAACTTCATTGAACACAGTAGTGTTACATCAGGGATATTTTTTTCCCCTTGACTTCAATAAATGACTTGATACAGTGCCTACATGAAATATTCATTCAAATTAGTTTGTAAATGAGGAATCCCACATGGACAGAATTCTGCCTAAATCATTATTATTTGTTATTTGTATTAGTCGAAGACTAGGATGTCCCAAATGAAAATGAGGTTTTATTTTAAGTGCTGCACAAACACAGAGATTCTCTTCCTTCCATCCACTGTCAATTTCCACTCTAAACTGTAAATCAGAAAGAGTGGAATTTGAAACAGGAT
Source organism: Alligator sinensis (assembly GCF_000455745.1). Lineage (NCBI taxonomy): Eukaryota > Metazoa > Chordata > Crocodylia > Alligatoridae > Alligator > Alligator sinensis. The sequence goes on from NW_005842310.1 coordinate 690,829, forward strand.
AGAAAGGTAAGGAAATTGATCCAAAAAGTGCCAAAGTGCTGCCTAACCATACTGAATGGTCCTCAACTCAAAATTTAGAACCCGCAGAACCCTGCTCTGGTACTAACTGCTCTGATAACTATAGTGAGCCCATAAAAGTCTACATTCTTCCAAGAAAATTTCCTTCGGAGTAAAATATCTTCCACATATAACACTCAATGCACAGTGTACACATATGCCCCATTAGGATCCATAAAGTAGGCATTCCTCCACCTATCTTTTCTACAACGCTTACTCCAGGAGGTGTCCTCAGTGGAGAAAGCACACGTGAAAAGTGAGGAGCTAGGAATGGTCTCCCCCCACCATTTGATTCAGTACTTTACAGTGATTAGAACACTTAATTTGCTGTGGGCACCATGGATCCTAGCCTATAAAGTGTAGGGTGTTCTTAATTCATTTTATTGCTGATGTCATACTATTTAAATATTTATTAGAGAAGAGGGAATAATCATGATTCTCTAACCTGATGGTTACAGAATTTATTTGGGAAGGGAGACATGGGAGTCTATGTCCCTATGATTGTTTAAGTATCTTTGGAAGCATCTACATGTCTCCCTATGGCAACATTGTTACTGTGCTGTGCTTTAGTACTTCCTTTTGGAGGTACTAAATCATGGCACAGTAACCACCCATACTGTGTTGTGTGCATGGTGCACATTTAGTTTAGCTGCTAGTTTGCCATAGCAGTGCACTAAAACTGGAAAGCACTCCACTATGGCAGAGTAGCTGCCAGTCATGTGTAGACTTATATGATCACTACATCACTTTACTATGTTGACAGTGACATACTGTGTTGCTACAGTGACATGTAGATGTGCTCTTTATGAAGAAGTCATAGGTGCAGGAGCTCTAAACTAAGTTACTTGAATCATCAGGCTACACTCATTCTTTTGCTGCCTGGCCCAATAAGTATTCAATATTGTATTTTATATAAAATTGAACAGTTTCAACTGGAGTAAATGACAGAACTCACCATATGACACCTTGAATAGTTCAGTGATTAGAGTACTGACTTAGAAGGAAAGCCATTTGGGCTAAAAGTCTATCTCCACACGAGGTGATGAATGATTACTCACATATCTGAAGTGAGTGTTCCAACCTATGAGTTCCTGGACACAGAGGATCATTTCATTCTGTTTATCTATTTATTCCTTGGAGGGTGTGTAACCAACCACCATAGTCTCCTGCCCCTAGCAGTCAAACCAAATTTGTTGGCCCTCCCCTCATCCAAAGGTGCCTACCTCTCTCTCATCTGCCACGACCTGAGGGTATTGAAAGTATGGAGTAGAACCTTAGTCCTGCAGGAGAGGAGCAACTTTAAGTTCCTCTCTCAGCATGCACACCTCTGGGCTGTCTTTGAAGTCTTCCCTATGGTCCTGAAGACACTAATTCTGATCAGCAGTCTAATGGGCTCTCTCACTCGAACCAGCAGTCCCATGGGGTGAATTCCCTCAGTTTGGTTCATTGAGCAGGCAAAAACAAAAACTACTTGTACAAAGCTAGGATTATATATTGCTATATTGATACTGCCTTTCCTTCACAGCCTACTCCTACAATTTCAGCCACCTCCCACTCCTGCAAACAGCCCGTGGGGTTTAGTGTCCCTACAAACATTCCTGGTGGGTCTCAGCTGCTGTGCAAGCAGTCCTAGCCTTTTGTGAAAGCAAGTACCCAGTTTGTTTAAGAAATGCAACATCATTTCCAGAGGACTGAACATCTACAACCCTCTAACTACTACACACAATTCCAAATATGCCTCACAACTATGCAGGAGAACTTCAGAAAACCTTAGAAATCATCTTCTTTACCTAACATATTTCAAAAGAGATCAACTCAAGAAGAAAATCAACACACGCTACAACAACTTAAAAGCGAAAAATCCAGATATCTTCCCAAACATTATACAATGTAAACAAAGAGACTACCAAAGATTTTCTACAGCATCCATCAAACATAAAAAAAAGAAATGGAACCCATTACTTAAGGAACAACTTTCCTATCACAAAACAACCATCAGAGAAACAACACCAACACCTTACAACATTCCAAGTCATACTCAATAAAACTGAAATAACCAATCAGTCTTCAAATATTATCCCCACACAGACTTATCAAAGTTGAAAAATCTGTCCCTTTCTAAAGGCCTGAATTTCTATCCAGAAAAATTCCCTAATAAAATACTACACTGTAGAGAACTAGAAAAATTCTTCTAATGTCTCCTCCTCAAGGAATATTTCCACAACCAAAATGAATCAACTTTCAATAACTCCTCATCCTTTGACAACATCAAGGAATAGATCAATGTTTGATAGCAGTGATATCAAAAAGGTTGGAAATCATGGCAGGAATGAAGAGAAATATGACAAGACAAAATATAATGAGGATTAGGTCTACAAAATTTACAAAAAATGGACCCACTCCAAAAATTATTGTATTCTTCTTTTAGAGCCATAAAAGAAGTCATCCATCTAAAGGAACCTTAAAGAATATGCTGACATATAAGTACATTAAAAAACAGAATACATCATTAACATGGAGTAAAGGTTGCCAGGATGCTAAATTAAGCAGAACTTAAACTTTGGAAAACCAGGAAAAGAACAGAATCTTGGAAAAGAGGGCTGGAAAGGACCCCAAACAGTTTAGTCCAAAACACTGCTCAAGGCAGGATATTCCCCATCTAAACCATCTCAAATAAATATTTGCCCAATCTGCACTCAGATATTTACAATGATTGAGACTATGTAACTAGGCAATCTTTCCTGTGTTTAAACATCCTTTTCTTCCTCAGTTCAACCTAATGTCTTATCTAAGTCCCCCAGGATTAAATTTAAGCTTCTTACTTTTTGTCCTGTTCTCTGTGGACAAAGTGAACAATTGATAACTATCTTCTTCCTAGCCATTCTTTTTGCATTTGAAGACTGTTATGAAACCCACCTTTCAGTCTTCTCTTCTAGAGGTTAAATAATCTCAGTTCTTGCAATTCTTCTCACGTGCTAGGTTTACTGTACCCCTAATAATAGCATGTGCTTTCCTCTGGACTCAGTCCAGTTTGTCCATATCTTGAAATGCACTGCCCCAAACTGGACATGATAATTTATGTAAGACCACCTGTGGTGAAGAGAGTAGAAGAAACACTTCCTATCACTTGCCTACAAAACACCTGTTAACATACCCCAGTATGTTCTCAACCTTTTTTGCAGAAGAATTACGTTGTTGAATGATATTGTTATCCCAATACAAACCCACATCTTTTTTTTGAAGTCTTACATCCCAAGAATTGCAAACTGGACATAGTAGAGAGGCTTATGTTATATCAATGACCTTGAAAGCAACTTCATCTGTAGTTTTGTACTCCTGGTAGGGTCATCCATGGTAGCAAAGTTGAGAATGAGGTTTCCAGGCTCATACTGATTTTTATTCCAAAAATAAAAGTCCTCAGCGGCAGAGCAGGAAGATGAAGACAGCATACCTCACAATGGTTGCAAAGGCAGACGAAGGCTGCAGCTGTATAGAAACCTCTGATCATCAGGGATCCTGGTTTTCTCTGATAAAAAAAAAAAAATCCCCAAGTTTTGGATTAAAAAGGTAACCCCAAATCCACATTTTCCCATGACTAAAAATAAATACCACTATCTATCTATCTATCTATTAGTGGTGTTTCATTTTAATCATGGAAAAATCTGGATTTGGGATTACTTTTTAAACCCAGAATTTGGGAGGGGGCTGGGGGGAGAGGGAGGAATGGTATTATCAGAGAAAACCAGAATTGCTGCTGATCATCTAGGTTTTTCTTGCCATTGGCTTAAGTTTTCCTTCCTGCAAACATTGTGCAGGTGCTGATATGCAGTAGGATCCTCCTGTTAAATGAAGACACACACAGATGTCTTACTTCAGTAGCAAGTCCTAAAGCAGTGGGCCAGTGGGATGCAAGCAGGTGCTAGTGATTCCTAGAAGGCTCTATTTATGGATCTATACAGAGACAATTATTGTATGAAGGTAATTTTGTACTTGGAACTGAGGTCTACAACTTGGCAGCCAGACAGGCCTTAGGTTCCCATCTGCTCAACCCATATGGACAGAGGACTGGAAAAGGTGCCCTAAACAAATTCTGTATCGTTTTATTTGACTAGAAATTTGTATCCAGTGGGATCACTCTATCTGCATTCCAAAATCAAGTAATGAAGATAACAACCTGGAATGATGGTGCAGTAACAGCCCATACTACACCATGCTGGCCACGCAAAGTTATGTTTAGCTGCAACATCACCATAGCATGCTATAATGAGGGAGTGTGTTGCTACAGTGACATAGCTGTGGCATCATGGTTTTTGCCATTGATGCTGCATCGCCGTAGCTCATTGCTATGATGACATAGTGTCACGTGCAGATGCACCCACTGAGTCCCAGTGTAGTTTCAAATGACTCAGTGATGACTTGTACAATAGATACAATTTTGTTGCTAGAGAGTGGCAGCAGTGCTGCAAGCAACACCACAAGTCCCTGCACCTTATGGAATGAAATCAGATCAATTAGGCCTTGCTTTCTCTTGACAAATCCATGTTAGTTGTCAAATATCACCCAGCTATCTTCCAGGTACCCAGAAATCAAATGCTTGATTATATGCTTCGATATCTTTAGAGGTGTTAAAAAGGTACGCACTCACATAACCCTAACTTTACATCATAGAACTGTGTAGCTTGTAACAGAAGTTGTACATGTTTGTTATGAAGTCTAGTAGTAGTTATGTGGGAGATGATTTTTCAATTTAAATGAGCATGGGGATTATAAAAGGAATAAGGACAGGTTGTTCTTTCTCTGGAGCAGACTAAATGTTTAGGTATAGAGCAGGTGCAGGCAGTTCCTGTTTAGCACAGGTGAAAGGCAAAATGTACTTGAGTAATAGTACCCCATAGTCGCATGATGCATACAAGAGGGGAGAATGTGGTGATAATGGGCTCATACATCCCAAATCCCTGCCACCTTGACACACTTCCCCAGAGTCCCATAACTTTCCTTATGCTCCACTTCCACTTGCCCCCTCATCCCCTTTCCTTTCTTCAGTTACTTATGCCTACTTACCCCTCTCCCCATAATCCCTCTATTTTACCACTGGCCTAAACTACTCTCTTCCATTCACCGGAGCTCTTCTCTTCTGTAATCCTCTGCCCCTCCAACCAAGCATTTCGATGAGTGACTTCAGCTATGGAGAGATCCACCTTTTAATTAGTCTCAATGCCCTCCTCACCCTTCCCAGCACCCCTGATTCATAACCACTACCCTCTGCCTTCCCCCTGTGCTTGCTAGTGGCTGCCCATGCTGTGTGTCCCAGGGGAGCAGGCAGGTTAACCCATCTACCTGGCTGCCTCTGCCACTGGGTTGGGTTCAACCTAGAGAAGAGCAGCAGCAGCCTGGCAATGGCAGCAACAGGGGTTGGGAAGGCAAGTGAATCCTCCCCTGTCTGCTCTCCCAGGACAGATTGGACAGCCCCAAGTAGGTGGAGTGGAGTGATTTTCCAAGGGGCAGGGGGATCCATGGGGGCAGAGGAGCCCTAAGGGGCAGGAGGCTGGGAGAAGCCCTATCAGGAGGGGTGGGGGATTCTTATCTTTTAGTCCTCCAGGCTGCTATTGACTTGAACACGTGACTGCTCCTAACACAAGCTAGCACTAACAGGCTACATCTACTCATGCACTTTACTATGGAGATGACTAATTTAGCATCTAATTTATTGCGATGTGCTAATTGCACATGTAGATACACCCACACTGATCAACATTTGAGCAGCTTACAGTGTAAAGTGTAACAAGGGCTTAGTAGACCTGCCAAGAATGTGGTGAGGAAAAAAGAAAGGCAGCCCAGACCAGAGAACAGAATGTGAAGAAAACAAATATAAATGAGGTAAATTATCTCAGGGGTAATGGCAACCCCAGCAGTTAAAGCAATCGTGAACATGTGAATAATGTAGTTAAGAATATAGGGAGTAATCCTGTATTAGCAAAAGTATTGATCAAATGGCTGAATACTATAAGCCAGACAATATTTTGATTTCTAAAAGACCATTTCATATTTCTTGATTGTCATGGTCTTTGTACTTTAACTTGTTTTATAGACTGTTTTCTTTTGATCAAGCTCAGCTGCATCATTTACTTTCTTAAGCATTGACCCCTAAGGTATTTTGAAAAGTAGATTCCTATGGTGAAGTCCTTAAACCTTTCATTTTTCCACTTGACACCTCAGGAGGCTCATAGCACTTGATTTCCTGTCCCTTGCTGATGTTACTTCCCTATATGGAAAAATGACTTCCTGCTCCCCAACACCTCAAGATTAAAAGGTGAATTATCCCTGGCTTCTGTTCAAGGAAAGACCAGCAAAATACACTTTAAAATGCCTGACAACTGCATGCATACTCTAAAGAGAAAAAGAAAAACAAATGAGGCTGCTAAAGAGTTATTTCTTCCTGAAAGTGTTTCTAAAAGCTACATATTGTACCTATAGCTTAGTCTTTTTCTAAACAGCCTAAGGTTGACATGACTTCTTAGAAATACTCATAAAATAATTCTAAGATGAAATTTCAACAGCCACTAGGGAAGATTTTGATGTTCTGGGAACTGAGAAGTCAGGTATTACCATCTTTGGCAATCAAGCAAAGAAGAAAACCCCCCAAATCCATGTGCAACAATATATCAATACTGGATGTGTCTACATGCACCTCACTGTGCTGTTGGTACTGTACAGTCATTTAGTACTTGCTTTAGCAGGCCCAGCAGTGCATGAGCCATCTCCAACCCTATTGCACAGTAACAATGAGCTACTGCACAGTTGCTTATTGTTACTGTGCAGTAGCGGTGACATCATGGTTAGTTTCCACTGATGCTATGTTGTCATAGCAATGAGCTACATTTGCATAGTTTGTCACTACAGCGATATAGTGTTTCATGTAGATGCACCCACACAGAAGAAAAACTTACCATTCTGTTCATCCACCATTAAGCATGAAGTCTAGTAATTAAACAAGATCCTATATAGTAGTACCAGATTCAGATACCACCCCCACTGTGCAAAAATGGAGATCCTAAATGGAAGTCTAATTTTCTCTTAACCGAAAGAAGGTATTTCCATTGGCTTCAGTGGACACTGGAGTAGACCATTATGCTTTGTGACTGATCAAGGAGCCATTAAGAATGGAAAGCTGTAAGAACTTCACGCTGGTGATTCTCATTCTATTTTAAAATTTAGTTGTCTTTATTTGCTCTATATTCATTTCACTGGTGTTATTGGGCATGTATAGATGAAATAGGGGCCCTTAGTTGAAGCAGTGGGTTTTTAAAAACACTGCTTCAATTTATGGCTGATTAAACCCCCTGGCTGGTGCTTCCATCCGCAGCAGCAGTGCTCCCCCATTAGGCGGCATTTGCCCACAGGCACCCGGCGCAGGTGGTCCCTGGGGGCACCACAGCTGTGGAGGGAAGCACCTGGTCCCTGCACAGCTCAGGTAGACAGGCAGGCTCCAGGCCCGGGGGGAGTCACACTCGCCACTTTCCTCCCCCCCTTGGGCAGGGCCTGCCTCCTCAGGCTGCTGCCTGCAGGGATTCCTGCAAAGCCCCTGAGCCACACGGAGCCTCTGCAGCTGTAGAGGCAGCAAATTAAAACTCCTCAGAGGAGTTTTAGTTTGCTGCACCCCAAGTCCTTTAAGGTGCATTACGCCACTGAATTTCTTACAGTGGCTGGAATTAATGTGCAATACACCGCTGAGGCATGCAAACACCAACACCATTAAAACGATGCAAAAGCATTTAGCCTGCTTTAAAGTATCATGCACACATGCCCTCATTTTGTCTACACACAGACATTTTTATTTAGAAATAGACCCCTCAACTGAGACTGAGGTAGCCCCATTTTGCTGAACACTCTACATACATAGACTAAGGTGCAGGTCATGCCCCAAAGCTATAAGCTTATGGTGAAAGGTGAATATTTGACTAGAGTGGTGTCATGAGACACATTTTTCAGAGTTTGCTCTTGGGACCTATTCTATTTAACATTTTTATCAGAAATCTTGGTACTAGACACTGATGGTTCTTCATTAAATGTGAAGACAACACAGCTAGGGGCTATTGCAAATCAAAAAAGAGGATTAGAACCTATTGGCCTTTTCACAGCTGTCTCTCTCTAGTGGCTACTGATACCTGTGAATGACCAAACGACCCAGGTCCCTCTCTTCCTCAGATGTTGTAGCTATGAGTCCTTGTTTTTGGTGCCTAAGCACATGGTTTTGGGTGTGTCTACACATGTTGCTATGGAAACATTGTTACTACGCTGTCATTTAGTGAAAGTGCATGTTTTTTTTTCTGTTGCTTTTTTGTGAACATAAAATGTGTCATCATGGATCACTTTCAAATGTTTTGTTTGCATTCATTGATCACAGTACAATAGTCCATACCACTGTGTTTGCTATTCCCATTTTTGGAATCACTTCTGTAATAAACATGGATGCAGAGGAAAGATGAGCATTCAATGAAACTGAAAATCAAATAAAAAAATAAAATGAAATAGTTTGAACAGTTATGCTTGAAGCCGAACAACACAATTATTGGGAGGAATCATTATGGGTACAGAGTAGTTTTAAATGCATATTATTTAGTGATACTACAATTTTAGTTATATTAAAATAATGGTTATATTGTCTGGGTTATTGCCTTAATAAAACATAAAAATAAAATTGTTGTTATTTATATTTTTATGTGTAACACACATTAGTATATGTGGAATATAAATATTTTCAAATCAATGTATAAACCAGTTATAAGATTATGATAGGGATTGCTTACAATTTGATCTCACCCTAGCAGGGTGTGGAATTGTTGCCCCAAAAGTTAAAAAAAAAATTACTGAGGAATGAAGTTAGGTTTAATAAAAGCCAAAGGGAAAAATAAAGGAGTATTATTAATTAGGCAGTTTTATATGAAATTAATGTAGATCAAAGGTTTAAGGGCACTAAGAACTCCAAACAGCCATGGAACATTCTTGAAAAAAAATTTAAAAAACAGCCAAAGAATTTTAGATATACCAGATTTTAACTCTATGTGCAAATAACATTGCTTTTTAAATGTTTGGGATTGTTATTAATGAGACATATTGTATGTTTTTTATATATATTGATAGATTTTATAATAACATCCAGGGACATTATTGTTTTGAGGTTGAAGCATCCAATTTGATGTACTACTTGTTATTCTGTTGGAATGCATGATAATAACTGAATTCACTGCCCGACTAAAATGTTAAGGAAATATATTCCTTTTAACAGTTTGTTATTTTTTTACTTTTCCACAAATATGTGGCTTAGTAAAGAATTCTTCAATAAATTATATCACAAAAAGGAAGTTTATTTGAGGTGAAACTTGGACAATAACTAGAGAAGAATATAAGAGCATTGCTTGGGCATGCAGGGATGAAATCAGGAAGGCCAAAGCACAATTGGAGTTGCAGCTAGCAAGGGATGTGAAAGGTAAGAAGAAGGGTTTCTACAAGTATGTTGGTAGCAAGAGAAGGTTCAGGGAAAGTGTGGGTCCCTTACTGAATGGGGGAGGCAACCTTGTGACAGAGGATGCAGAAAAAGATGAAGTGCTCAATGCCTTTTTCACATCAGTCTTCACAGGCAAGGTCAGCTCCCACACTATTTCATCAGGCAGCACAGTATGGGGAGGAGGTGAGCAGCCAACAGTGGCAGAAGAACAGGTTAGGGACTATTTAGAGAAGCTGGATGTGCACTAGTCCATTTGGCCAGATGTGATGCACCCAAAGGTACTGAGGGGGTTGACTGATATGATTGCAGAGCCACTAGCCATCATCTTTGAAAACACATGATGATCATGAGAAGTCCTGGATGACTGGAAAAGTGCAAACATAGTGCCCATATTTAAGAAAGAGAAAACAGAGGATCCAGGGAACTACAGACCAGTCAGCCTCACCTCAATCCTCAGAAAAAAATCATGGAGAAGATCCTCAAGAAATCCATTTTTAAGCACTTGGTGGAGAAAAGGTGAATAGGAACAGTCTGCATGGATTCACCAGGGACAAGTAATGCCTGACCAACCTGATTGCCTTCTATGATGAGGTGACTGGCTCTATGGATGCAGGGAGACCACTGGGTGTGGTATACCTTGATTTTGCCAGATTTTTGATAGTCTCCCACAATATTCTAACAGGCAAGCTAAAGAAGTATGGGCTGGATGAATGGACTTTAAGGTGGACAGAAAACTGGCAGGAGCAGCGGGTTCAGAGAGTAGTAATCAATGGCTCAATGTCTAGTTGGCAGCTGGTATCAAGTGAAGTGGGCCAGGGGTCAGTCCTGGGGCAGGTTTTGTTCAATATATTCATCAACGACCTGAAAGATGGCATAGCATGCAAGCATGCAAGTTTGCAGATGATACCAAGCTGCGGGTAGTAAAAAATATGCTGGAGGGTAGGGCTAGGATTCAGAATGACCTAGACAATTTGGAGGATTGGGCCAAAATGAATCTCATGAAGTTCAACAAGGACAAGTGCAAAGTCTTGCACTTAGGACAGAACAATCCCCAGTACAGGCTGGGGGCTGACTGGCTGGGCAACCACTCTGCAGAAAAAGACCTGGCAGCTACAGTGGATAATAAGCTGAATCTGCACCAGCAATGTGCCCTTGTTGCCAAGAAGGCAAATGGTATACTGGGCTGCATTTGTAGGTGTATTGGCAGTAGGTCAAGGAAAGTGATAATCCCCCTCTATTCAGCACTGGTGAGGCCACATCTGGAATATTGTGTCCAGTTCTGCCCCCCTGCCCCCCCCCCCCACCCCCTACAGAAAGGATATGGACAAATTGGAGAGTCCAGCAGAGAGTAACAAAAATGGTAAGGGGGCTGGGGCACGTGATGTATGAGAAGAGGCTGAGGAAACTGGGCTTATTTAGTCTAGAGAATAGGAGACTGAGAGGAGATTTAATAGTAGGGCTGTGAGAATCTTCAGTCACTGATTTGATTTGGAAGAGCTTTGGCCTGATTCAGTGGCCATATCTCCAAATCCGAATTGAATCAGGAGATCCATTAATCTCTCCGAATCAAACCAGAAGCCTCCAAATTGATTTCAAAAGATTTGATGATTCACCCATAGACTCAGCTTTATATGTTTTTTTCTACATACATTGAGGTACCAGGTGTGGCTTGTAAATGCTGAGATGGTGAGGCAGATGGAATGTCCCATGGGAGCATGGGGGGGGTCCCCCATGAGCTCAGCGGCAGACCCAGAAGTGGACCAGAAATACTTGTCCACTTCTGGGTCCATCATGGAGCATGTGGGGGACCCCTCTAGCCCCTGGCTCAGTGACTGGTGCCTTCTGGGTCTTGGGGGGCACCCAGTGTCCCTCCAAGGCCAATCGCTGAGCTGGGGGCATGTGGGGGGGGGGAAGGTCCCCTGTGCACTTGGTGGTGGACCTGGAAGTGAACTGGAAGTACTTTTGGTCCACTTCTGGGACCCCTGCTAAGTATGCAGGGGACTCCCTTGTGTTCCTGTGGGACACTCCATCCACCCCATCATTTTAGCTTTCACAAGCCACACCAGGTACCTCAAGGTACATAGAAAAAACACATAAAGCTGTATCTATGGCTGAATCATCGAATCTTTCTGAATCAATTTGGAGGCTTCCAATTTGATTCAGAGAGATTAATGGGTGTCCTGATTCAATTTGGTTTCAGAGATTCAGCCTCTGAATTGGGCCGAATCTCTTCCGAATCAAATCAGCAACAGAAGCTTCACACAACCCTACTATTAAATCCCCTCTTAGTCTCCTATTCTTCAGACTAAATAAGCCCAGTTCCCCCAGTTTGCCTTAAGTAGATCCCTTTAATTTGCTGCCAAATCTCAAGGTTGCTCCAAGCATAGGCAGTCAAGCCTAGTGGTTCACATCAAGGACAAGTAGTCCAAGCAACCAGAAATAAACATTAAGGGCCAGGACAGCAGCACTCAATAATCCTGTTGCTGGGACAAGACCCTACATAAAGTGGAAGGGTTATATAGAAATAACTTTGTCCCCTGTGACAGGGGGACATCTCAAGGCTGGTCCAAACATTGACCCGCCCACCTGTCTAGGGCAGCCCACCTACCTTACTTTTCTGCCATGCCTTTGTTGTAACCAAGTTAAATAGTTGTTCCTAGGTGGGAGGCTACCCATGTAATGCTTTGATGCCAAGGGTGTAACACATGGCTCTATACTACCCTTACACCATGTCCCATGCCTTGTGCATGGCATCACTATATGACTCCACCCCACACTGCACCTCACTATAATCCCAAATGACATTTAGACCTGGACCTAGATCTCTCCTACTCAGGCAGCCTAACCTCCACCACCATCCTGGGCTGCAAACTCCCTAGACCCCTTTCCCTCTTGGCAGTGGCCCCCTCCAGGACCTTTGACGTCACTAGCCCTGGCCTCACCTTTAGCCCAGTTGGGACTCCAGGCCCCTGGCTCTTGCCATCCCTCATTGTGGGCATTCTTGCCCTTTGACCCTAATGGTCCTGGCCCCAGCATGGGACAGTCAAGGTTCTATGCATAGGTTCTTGAGTGGCTAGCCCTCTCTCCCAGATGGGGAGAGAGGGCTAGCCTTCTTGGGCCCCTCTACACACACAGTTCTCACTCTATGACCACCCTTTGGTTTCTCTGGACCCCTCCTGGGCCTGCTGTCACTGGGCTCACTCATTCTCTGCCCCTTACTGAGTCACTACTCTGGCCCCTCACTGTGGTCACTACTCCAGCCCCTCACTAGGGTTCTTGGGCCATACACCCTTGGGCCTCAGGTATCTGATGATGTGCAAGGACTGCTAGCCTGTTCCCTCTCCAGAGCAACCCACCAGGTCATGTGGGGCTGAGGCTATATGGCACCCCAACCTTGCCTTTCACTGCGGAGGCACAGGTGTGGCATTTCCTGGACACTGCCCCACCACAGGCAGCCCTACCACACCATCGAACCCCAGCAGGGTGTAGTTTTAGGTCATACTCCAGGACCAGGAACCTCCTCCACCCCCATAGTTCCTACCCTTGACCTCCAAGTGTTCTGGGAGCTGTACTCTGCCCAGGAGATGTTCACCTTCCGGCTCCCCAGAACTGTCCAGTTCTTCTCTCAAGGCCTGTCTTACACACTGACTGCCTAGTCCTACACCAATCAGGCAGCCTCCTGAGTGCCATGTGACTACCTGATTGGGTCTGCTCCCACCTGCAGGGTGATCTGCAGCCTGCTCAAGCCTCTTAAATTGGCAGGCACCACCTGTGCCCTCCCAAACTGCTGTACATCATTCACTCATTACATCAAGGTATGAAGGCAACTGTAATGTATGAAAACAAAGAATCAAATGCCTTTGACATCGTTAACAGGATGAAAAAGGGGTGTGTCTTAGCTCCTGTGCTATTTAACATCTACATTTTTTTCCTGCTTCTTCATGCATTCGAGGACAACAATGATGGCACTTGTCTTGAAACTAGACTGGATGGAGGCTTGTTCAACACTGCAAGGCTTAGGGTGAAAACTAAGGTAAAAGAGCTGGTTCTATGAGATTTTATTTGTGGATGACGCAGCCTTGGTTGTGACTCTTCACTACAAAATCACTTGGGCAGAACTTCTAAGTCATGCAAGAGCTTTAAGCTGACAATTAGTTTCAAGGGTTAGTGATAGAAGTTAGACATAAACCAGTATAAGTGATCAGGAACTCGCTTAACCCTGTAACACAACAGAAGTTCAGTGCACTTAAACTACTTTCACAAGGACCAAAACTGGTTTAAGATAAAGCTGGTTGGATATAGTTTCAGAATTAATCGATTTAGGACAAACCAGTTTATGGAACTTCTGTTCCAGATCAAGAAGACTGTGATCATGTACCACGAGATAAAAGAACTAATACCTGACATCACTCTTGAGGGTAAATCTTTTGGCATTGTCAACAACTTTTGTTATTTGGATCTATGAGCAACAGGAATCTTGACCTTCAGGCTAAACTGACTAACAGAACCAGGAAAAAAGCTAAGAATGTTGGGCTGTTACAGAAATGTGCATGGAATAACAGCAGACTATCAGTTAAGGTGAAAATGTGAATCTACAAGACTTGCGTGCTATCATCCCTACTTTATGGTTCAGAAACATGGATTACATATGCTAGGCACATAAAAAGCCTTAACAGCTTCCACATGAGATGACTGCATAAGATTTTGAAAGTAAAGTGGGAAGACAAAATATCAAACACAGAGGTGCTGGAGCATGGACTGACACACTTAGGAACTGCTATCAAGAAGAAGAGGCTGTGATGGCTCAGCCCTGTCAATAGAATGGGAAGAAAGCATATTCCCAAGAATATTTTATACAAGGAGATTTGAGATGGCTCTAGAAAGTGGGGTCACCCTCTAGGGTGGCACCATGATGTGTGCAAAAATGATATGAAGTTGTTCAACATAAATGTAGACTGCTGGGAGGTGTGCATAGAATCCTATCTGACCTGGAGGGAACATTTGGCACTGGGTGCAGCACAACACGAAGCTGCTTTGATCCAGAGGATGGAAGCAAAGCAAGAAAGAAGGAAGCAGCATGCTATAGACTTGGGCTCCAACTCAGACAACATAATTAATTTGTGAAACTTGTAACAAGCTGTATCTCTCTCAAATGGGCTTGTTCATCAGGCAACTGATTAATCCTCTTACATATATACCATGATCCAGAGGATCGATGGTTGTCTATGTATGATTAAGGAATATTTTATAAGTTAAAATACACTCTTTGCTTCATTACAATAAGAAGAACATCAATATAAGGAAAGGTGAAAGCTATAGCCTACCTCTGAAGACTATTAATTCAGTACTATACCTCCTGGAATTTTTTGTCATTTATTGCTTCTGAAGAATTTATCACTTGAAATATTCTAGTGATAATGGGCTTTAAGCCATACAGACTCCCCAAATCACTGGATTAAAAAATCTACTCTATGGTCTGTAGTCCCTGAAACATGTTTTAATGGTTCTACTGAAAGGGTATCAATCATTTAGGAACCATTCTACAAATACAGATTTGAGACCAAGCTCTCTAGGATGGATAAATGTTCACATTTTCACCTGCATAATTTAAGTATAAGTTAGGTACAGGATATCTAATAGCCATAATATCAATTCCAAAATTATTTAACCTGTATAATTTTGTTTTTTTTTATTTTATAAAACAGACACATTGTTGTAACATATATAAATACTATTATTTAGTGATATTACCAGGTTGAAGTCGATTATTTGTATCCAGTGGTTTCCTAGCAATAACTCTAAATTAAAACTCATCTGATTTATTGGTAGTACATAACATGTTAGTATTTTCCACTTGCAGTGGTCTAAAGCATGCTGTCTTAAATGTAGATCTTTGCCTAACTCCAAAGATCCCTATGTGAAATTTTGCTAACTCTCAAACAAATCCTAGAAAAAAAAATACAGATTTAATCACCTTTACACCTGTGACAGCTAACCTTTCAAGAGGGACTTCAAGCATCACTACTATAGGTAATATTTGAAGTAAAAAAGTCTGTGATAATTTTATTTTTAATGTAGTTAAAAGTGAGATACTTGACATTTTTTAATGTATTTGTATCATATGAATGGCTATAAACCAGTAAACTATGATCCTTCCAGTTATGAGCCACTATGTGGTATTATCACTCAGTGTTTGGATTTCATCCTCCCCATCAGAGCATTTGTAAAGATTGCAGCTTTCGATTAACTGCTGTGTTGCCTGATGGACACCACGTTCACACAGGGGGCTGTACAAGATGTTCATCTGGTACAGTGTTTTTTGAAGCATCTGTATCGAGATCTCAGTCTGTTCAGGTTGACCCACACTTCTCTTGACCCAAGATCCTGACCAATGGGGCACTCATTTGGTGTTGGTATGAAATGCTGTGGAAATAGATTTCAGACTGGATTACTCTGTACAATGGCTGCCTATACATGTGCTTGGAGTTGGTAGGCAGGGGGCATTTTAATTAGAGGGTTTCCCAGGCAGCCGCTTTAATTCAAACACCTCACAGTCACATGTAGTAAACCCCCGTGCATTTAAAAATGGCCACAGGATGCTGCATCTAAACCTTGTTTGATGAGATTTAGTTATAGCACCCTGTGGCCATTAAGCCACACAGGGGCTTAATATATATGATGTTGCGGCAACGCTGCAACGTTCTGCTTCTGATTGAAATAGGGGTGCTTAGAGTTTCAAAAGTTAGAGCATTTCCATCACTGGCTTCTTGAATGTCTATACTTAGCTTCTGTGTCTTTTTCTGGCCCCAAATATCTTTCCCTCTTGGCTACCTAATCAGCCAGCTTCAGGAAGAGGGTTGGAGAGTGCACTAGATGACACCAAGCCTCAGGTCTGGTTGTAAAATCACTTTGCTGAGACATCGAAAACAGATTAAAATCTCCTCTGTGTAAGGATGACCAAGAATATGAGAATCCCACTCTCTAGATAAATGGCATCAGCCATTAGCAAATTCTGCTTGAGAAGGACTCTTTTGTCCTCCTCCTTTGGCATCAAATAGTTGCTAGTCAGTTGAGACTGACACTGTATTAAACATCTGCCAAGGAAGTTCTGCCCACCCCCCACAATGCATCCAGACCTAGACTGTAGCCTATTGAGTGTAACTACAAAGAATCAAAACTATGTTAAAAAAACAGCAAAAAAGTGACCAAAATGCAGTTTTGCAGCTACTGAAGTGCTATATACTCACAAAAAGATTAAATGGCCTTATAAATCCATATAGTCCATATGACTAAATCCATATAAATAGATATGCAGAAGCAGTGAAAAAGCATTCATCAAGATTCTGAAAACTAGAACCCACACTGGGTCCCTTGGCCTCATAGGTATTTTATTCTTCTACTGAAGCATGATTGTTTGTCTGTTACCTATATAATAAGACATTAGAATATAAATCTGAGATTATACTAATGTTGTTCCAAATAAGCAAAAATTGATTCAGTTTGCAATCTAGGAGGATTTGAACTATATATCTTTCTTTAGCAACACTGCAGTAGAGGTATTGATTTGCACAGTATAAAGCATTTTAAGTAATTTACTGTAATCAATTTGTGCATACTTGAAATTATACTTGTTTTAATAATTTGAATATGCCCCAATGCTAATTTCCTTTTTCTCAAAGTATAAAATGTTATGCATACTTTCATTTCCAACAGAACTATATTTAGTTGTTGTTGTGTTTTACTTATAGTAAAATATTGTATTTTCTGTCCTGTTTTGTTCTTTAACATTAACTTGTCAGGAAGTGTCTGAATGATAGCGATTTAAGAGACTGAAAACAATTTTTAAAACATTAAAATGAATGATGAGCTAAAACCTAAACATTAGCTGATTATTCCTTTTTAATTTTCATGGCATATTCTATACCCAAAGCTTTCATAATGTCCTAGTAACTCTGTCTTCATTTTTAAAGCCTAACATTTATGTTTATTTATTTACATAAGAAATAAGATTGTGCATAGAGCTGGGAGGGAGTTTCACATGTTACATATATCAGGGTTGCTTTTTTTTTTTTAAGGTCTTCCTCAGTGGCTTTGGGTGTTGGCTGCATGCAAAGCTGTGGATTTTGGCTGGCTGTCTCAGTGCTTCTCCTGGAATTTAAACCCAGTGGTTCCTGGCTAGAGTGTCTTGCCCCTCCACTCAGGGTCAGATTAATCATCATATCTAGAGTCAGGAAGGAATTTTACCCTACGATCAGATTGGTATGAATTGAGGAGTTTTTTTTCCCCTTCCTCTGATGCAGAGGCATGGCCCTATTCATGGGATTTTTTGAACGTATATCAATAATCTGTGCAATATCAGGACATTAGCCACCATGGTCCCCCTTGCTTTACTTTTGCCAGGTTAGAGTGTTATGTCTTAGGTTTTGTGTCAGGGTTGACTGTAGTTTTGCTAAAAGGTTAGACAGTGTGTAACCCTCATTGGCATGCTAGGCTGGGTGATATGCTGGATTCTGGATCTGCAGGGTTCCAGTAGCCCTAGGAACCCCCTTAGGCAGGTCTGCTGACTGAGATATCCCTTGAAGAAGTGAATCCCTTAACCTCACTGCCCAAAAATTTACTTTAATTCCACTAAACAAATGGGCTTCTATATTATACACACCTATATACAGAAAATAAAAGATTAATCAAGAGAAAAAAATATACATATGCATATAATATCAATAGTTAATAATAAAACCAAAACTTTGAATACAATTTACAACTGCAACAATAAATGAATAAGTCCACTACACTAGGTGGTCCCATTTGCATCAAACAACCTCAATGATTACATTCACCTGGTTATAACACTTTAAAACAGTTTTCTCTCACCCATAACCCTGGTTGATTTCCCTCTGGTCACACTCCCCTTCCCCTAACAATAAATGGCAACACAGCTTCAACTATGATCCACCACTAGGTGGCAGAGGCAAGGCTTCTGCTGCTCCAGGGAAGGTGGACTCTTTGCTCTTTCTTGGTAACTCAGCAAAAAAACCAAGTCTCCGATCAGCCATTGCACATAATAGGCGTCTTTTCTTTAGTTTTCCTTCCAAAAAATACACTTCCTGAAAACACTAGGGAGTAAGTGTCCCCTCAAACCCATGCAGATTTGGGATTCTCGGAGCCTGCTCCCTCTCTGGGCAGTCTCTCTCCCCAAGCACCTCCACATGCAGACAGGGGTTCCCTCTGTAGGTCTCTGTTCCTGCAGTACAAACCTTTCCAGCCCAAACAGAGGACTTCCTTCTGCAGGTCCTTGACCAGGCAGCTTTTCCGCGCTCCCAAGTAGCTTACCAACCCTTCCCCACTCTTTCTCTGGGTACCTGTGTCCCTGATTACACAGCTCTGAGCCAGGTGGGGAATCAGCTTCTCTTGGGATGACTCAGGATCCCCTCTGTCCTGAAGTCTGCTCCCCAGCAAGCCTCAGCTCTCTTCCCTCTGCCTGAGGGGGAAAGAGAGGCTGAGTCTCTTCCCTCTCTTCAGGCTGGTGTAGCTCTCTCTTCAGCTGCTTTTCCATCCCTCAGCTTTTATGGCTGCATAGTAGCCAATCAGAGCCTGGGGTTTGCAATGGGGGCTCTGCTAACAGTTCCATTCCTCCAGTAAAAAGCATTCATTGTGCACAGCATACCCTCCATTTGGAAAAGCTATTGCATCCTCTGCAAACTTTTTGCCGCCTTTCTTGCAAAGTTCTTCAGCACAGCTCACCCACTCAGCTTGAAGCCTTTGCAGCTAGCTGTTACAAATGGATTTGTATAGGATGGTTTTGATAAGGATACTCTTGCCTCAGGCAGGAAGTTGAACTAGATGACCTTTCCAGGTCCCTTCCAAACCTACTTCTCTATTATTCCCTATAAATCCTGATATTTAGAGTCTCATCCTACAAAGGTATTGAATTACCTGATTTCAACTCAAGCATTCAGCAGGCCAAAAATAATTTCAAAGTATAAATCAACTCCCATTACAGTCGATGGATAAGTTTCTCCACTGCACTTTAGACTTATTTTGCCCCTAAACACTGAAAACTCCTTGTGCAGATACCGTAGAGGACGTGTCTTTGGAGGATCCTGCAAAATCCACAAGTAAAAATCCAGAAAGGGGAGAGGGATTTCCTAGATGTTGAGCTGCAGTGGGATGATTAAAAGTAGTGGCTAGAGACAAAGTCACTCCCAGAAGGGCAACCCCAGAAAGTTGCTCTAAGTTTTGGGGTTGCCTCTAAAACAGCAAACTTTGGCTACAGATATTTGCTGGGAGTTAATTTTGTTAGAATATTTAATATAGTGAAGAAGAAGAGTTTATTGGGTGGTTTGCATGAATAAATAGAGGTACTGAACTGAATCTTTATTCAACCCTTACTGAAAGTGACAATGGCACTCTCAAAACTTCAAAAATAAGTGTTCCCATATAGAATTCAGTCGATTCCAAACAGAAAGAAAGAAAGAAAGACTTTGACTTTTAAGAGACATTTATTCCCGGGTGGGTGATCACTCGGAGCCAGTAATGAGCATGTACAGGTACGCCCGGATATCTGGGCCTCATGGACAAGGCCTGGGCTCATGGCCTGCAAGGCCTGCCCGTACACTCTAAACTAACAAAACAACACACACACACACACCCCCACAAAAAAAACCACAACGAACATTCGGACTATATTGACTTTTTTACAGTTCTGCCAGCGGGGGACACCCATGAGGCCTCAGGGGTTGCCCCGCATGAACCAAAGTCCAAGGCTTCGGTCCACTTGAGGCGTCCCTGCAGCTTGAGCAGCCGGTGGTCTCACAGTACGAGGACCAGGCGTCCCGCCTCGACTCGGCCCAGCGCCCCCTCGAGGGCCCAGCACTCCTCAAAGGCGGGCACCGTCCGCCGGAGGACAGCGTGCTCAAACTTGAGCGAGAGGCAGGCCCGCACCAGCAGGCAGGGTTCAAGTGAGCCTGTTCCGCCGGCTCTTCAACGTGGCCATCTTGGCCTGGCCCAGCAGGAAGTTGGCCAGGCTGACCGTGGCCCGCTCAGCCGCCCGGTACGGAAAGGAGTGGATGTAGACGTCCTCGGAGAAGTCTCGGCCCAGCCCCCGAAGCAGCGTCTCCAGGGCGGCAAAGAGAGGCTGCAGCCGGGTACTTCAATGTAGCACTGACATGCAAACACACATGTATCTCTTAAATCATTAGTTTAAAAGAAATTATTAAGTAGATAGTTTAAGTAGATAAATATAGTTATTTTAACCCATTCAATATTTATCCCTTTGTTTCACATATGCTGATGTAAACTCTACTTCTTATGTGTTAAATTGCTTCAATAAGTAATCTAGTTTAATTATTAAATTTGATTTAATATTTAATTTTGTTTAATAAAAGTGGGCTTACATAAATGTATGCATTTAACAGATATATATTAAGATTGTATAATTCTGAATAGATTAAATATTTTATATACAGCACTTCTTTAAATTATTCAGCATACAGAATAGATAATGGATCTAGTCTTTCAAAGTCGTGGAAATACAAATGCCATGTTATAATAATAACTTATTACTATCAGTTCACTTCTAGTCAAGCCAACCAATTTCTGCTTAATGAAACTGACCATGAACAAATGTGTCAACACAACAGAAAAAGTCATCATGTCCCTTACTTAGTGTATATAAATAGAAAACTAGAATGGACAAAAAATTAAAGTGCACCAGTGAATTAAAATAAAACAAATATACAAACAAAAGACACCAGACAAGCTTAAGAATTTTCCTTTTTGGATGAAAGAGTGCAAAATATAGCTAATAGTAGGTCAATGTTCTGAAGGAAATGTAAACTAATGGAATATTCTGACTAACAATTTAAGCAAAAAGCACAATTCAAATTATTTTGAATCATAAGAAAAATCTTCAAGAAAAGAGGTTATAATTCAGACCACATTCCAGCACTTATTTAACTTTAAGCATGTGAGCAGTCCCAACTAAAGTAAAATACACCTGAAAATTAAGCATGCACTAAAGTTCTCTGACACAGGAATAGGGTTACTCATATGCTAAAGTTAATGATTGTTTGGCTAAATAAAGGCTTATTCTGTTGCCCTAAATTTACAAAGCCTTTTTAAATAACACATTGCTCTTGCCTTCCTCAGACAAGGTCACCAATTATCACTCAGGGAATTTTGCCTCAATAAAGACTGCTGAACAGGGATAAAGGACAAGAGTAGTTATGGGGAAAAGTACTAGAACATTTTTTTACTAGTACCCCGATTAGAATAAGTCTTTGATCTGGCGTAGGCCTCTTCAAGTATCTTATTTAGATTCTTCACAGTGAAATATAAAGCTATACAACCACAAATCCAGGAAGAACATTTTCATTTTTTCAGTTATAAGTTAAATGTCTTTTTGTAATTCAGTAGACAATTGAGACCAGTTCTATTAGGAAGATAGCTTGTGAAGCCAGAGGTATAGAATTTGATAAAAAAAAATGTGAAAACCATGTATAGTGGCAGGGGGGTGGGGGGTG
>NW_005842310.1:713388-713660 GCF_000455745.1 Alligator sinensis
GAAGGCGGGTGGCCAGCGCTTTGGCCAGGATCTTATAGTCCGCACACAGCAGGGAGACCGGCCGCCAGTTCTTCATGTAGCCCAGGTCCCCCTTCTTGGGCAGCAGGGTCAGCACCGCTCGGCGGCAACTGATCGGCAGCACCTTGTCGGCGAGGCTCTCCTGGAAAACGCGCAGGAGGCTGGGGCCGAGGAAAGGCCAGAAGGTCTTGTAAAGCTCAGCATGCAGCCCGTCGAGGCCCGTGGCTTTGCCAGAGGCGAGGCCGGCCGTGGCG
>NW_005842310.1:719448-720436 GCF_000455745.1 Alligator sinensis
ACCAGCCTGCGGTAGAACGGGGGAAGGACCGCCCCGTTCAGGAAGGTGAGGTCCAGTTGAAACAGCTCCCGGTCAAAGCCGAGGCCTACCACTTGCCACAGGAACCACATGCCAGCCGCCGCCACGGGAGGTGGCCGTCGGCGTACAGGAGCCGCTGGAGGGTCTGCAGCCGGTAGGCGGCCACCCGGGTGGCCAGGTCGATCAGGCCTTGGCCCCCTTCGCCAGTGGGCAGTTAGAGGGCAGCTCGGGGGAGCCAGTGGTGTCCGTCCCACAGGAAGTTGACCAGGAGCCACTGCACTCTCTCCAGGAGCTCAGGAGAAGGGTTCAGCACCACGCAGCGGTGCCACAGGGTGGCCGCCGCCAGGTTGTTGGCGATGAGGACTGGGCCGCGGTAAGAGAGGGCAGGCAGGCGCCAGCGCCAGCGCTGCAGGCGGGGCTCCCCCCCCCCCTCCCAGGCCCTGCGGGCCGCAAAAGCCGGCAGCCCCAGGAACACGCCTAGGGCTTTGAGGCCTTCCCAGCACCAGGCGAGGCCTCCCGGCAGGTCCAGAGGCATCGTGCCAGCCCACGTCCCCAGCAGGAAGGCGTCGCTCTTGCCCCAGTTGACGCGGGCTGAGGCGGCGAGCTCGTAGGCGCATTGGCAGTCCACCAGGGCCTGCACGTCCTCTTGGCTGCCCAGGAAGATGGTCACGTCGTCCGTGTACACTGTCAGCCGGAGCGGGGGGCCAGTGGCGGGGCCTGGCGCCGGTGGCAGGGCGAGGCCGGTCAGGCGACGTTGCAGAGGGTGCAGCAGTGGTTCAACGGTCAGGGCGAACAGCATGCCCGACAGGGGGCAGCCCTGGCCTATGCCGTGACACATGGGGAACGGGGAGCACAGCGCGCCATTCACCATGAGCAGGCCGGAGGTGTCGTGGTACAGGACCCGGAGCGCCGCGGGGAAGAGCAGCCCGAAGCCAAAGGCCTCGAGGGTGCCGAGCAGGTACCGGTGGTC
>NW_005842310.1:720739-722919 GCF_000455745.1 Alligator sinensis
GTCAGCGAGGCTGTTGCAGAAGACGCGGAGGAGGCTGGGCCCGAGGAGGGGCAGAAGTCTCTGTAAAATTCCGCGGGCAGGCCGTCCAGGCCCGGGGCCCTGCCCGAGGTGAGTCCCCCCACCGCGGCCTCCAGGTCTGCTAGGGAGAGTTCGCGCTCCAGGGCCTTGTCCTGCGAAGCGCCCAGGCGCAGCAGGTCCCGATGCAGCTCCTGGTCGGCCCGCGGACAGATGGGCGCAGCCGCAAACAAGTCCCGGTAGAAGGCGACGGCATGCTCCCACACTTCGCCCAGGTCCATGAGCAGCCGGCCCTCCGGGGTCTTGAGGTGGTCCAGCGTCTTCACCGTGGCCTGCCGCCTCTCCAGGACGAAGAAGCCGGTCGGGGCGTCGGCCTCTGCCAGCTCCTGGCAGTGGGCCCGGACCCGCGCGCCGCGGGCTGTGCCTTCCGCCAGCTCTCGCAGGTATTTCTTGCAAGAGCGTAGGCTCTCGAGGAGCGCCAATTCATTGCCCGTGTGGAGCAGGGCTGCCTCGAGCTCCGCCACATCCTCCTCCAGCTCCTGGGCGCGGCGGCAGAGGTCGCTTCGCGCCAACTGCTGGCAGAACGCCCTGATCTGGACCTTCCCCATGTCCCACCACAGGCGCCAGGAGGGGTAGTCTGCTCGCACCGCCTCCCAGCTCCTCCAGAGGTGGGCGAAGCAGTCCCTGAAGCGGGTGTCCTGCAGCAGGCTGACGTTGAGGCACCAGTAAGGGGCCCGCATGTGTGCTCTTCCAGGCAGGCTCAGCTCACAGCAGACCAAGGCGTGGTCCAATAGGCCAGATGGAACGATGTGGCTGCTGCGCATCAATGGCATGTGGTGCTGGCCGATGTACAGGTGGTCTAAGCAGGCCATGGCAAGCCCGCTGGCACTCATCTTTGCCCAGGTGTACTGTCTCATGTCAGCGTGGAGGACCCGCCAGGTGTCGATAAGGTCCGCCGCCTCCAGCACGGTCTGCAGCTTGTGGGCCGAAGGCAGGTGTGGCTCCGGCCCCATCTGGTCTAGCAGTGCGTCGACGGTGCAATTGAAGTCCCCGCCCACCTAGGAGCAGGTCATCCTTCTCGCTGGCATCACGCAAGAGGTCACCCAGGGTCTCTAGGAAGGCAATCCTCTCTCTCCTGTCAGTGGGCGCATAGACGTTGATAAGGAGCAGTCTCTGGTGTGCCAGGGTGATGTGGACAGTCAGCAGCCGGCCGGGGATGACCTCTCGTGCCACCGCCGAGTTGTACAACAGCTGCGGCAAGAGGAGGGTTGCCACTCCTGCGCTGAGGTTGGTGCCGTGGCTCAGGAACAAGCGGCCTCTCCAGGTGGCGTACCAGTCAGCTTGAACGTGTTCATCGCTGTGCGTCTCCTGGAGGAAGGCGATCGCCAGGCACTTTTGCTGCAAGCCCTCCAGGACAGTCGTCCGCTTCACTGGGTCTCTGCAGCCGTTGGTGTTGAGCGAGGCAATTGTGGTAACCACCATGAACAGGAGAAGAGGGAGGAAGGGTAGGCAGGGTACCGGTGGGAGAGAAGGTGACAGATACCGGGCAAAAAACGCGGAGACAGGGGGATGCCTAGCATTGCCTTACCCTATTCCATGGGCCCGCCTTGGCCCCACACCTCCCTCACCCGGGTCAGCAGCTTCTCGAGCCGGAAGGCATGTTGACGTGTGCCCGGGTCCCGGCGCATGAGCCTCGCTGCGTCGCTAGCGGTGCTGAGAAACTGCGCGGGGTCCGGGCACCATTGCCGAATACTCTCAGCCACGTTCCTCTGGCCCTTGGTCTGGTCCAAGAGGTTGAGGAGACCTCCATAGCTGTGGGCCACCCAGGGGGGTTTCTCCAGAAGGAGTTGGATATTGCCGACAGAGAACCGGCGGGGCTGTACTCTGGGAGGGGATTTCCCAGTGAGGCCGGTGAAAGTGCCCTCAATGGCCAGGCTCCCTAGCAGGCCCCCCTCTGTATCTGGGTCGAGGACCGTCTCTGGGAGATCGATCCCCATCCGCTTTGAGGGACAGACATGATCCCGCTCCCGGGGCTGCTTGCAGCGCTCGGAGGGCAGGCACTCCATCTCCTCCTCATCGGTCTCAGTGGGCAGGGGAGCGGGCAGTGGGGTGGCAGGACCCTCTACTGTCTCTCATGCCTGCTGCTGCTCGGGAGGCAGGTACTC
>NW_005842310.1:723308-723654 GCF_000455745.1 Alligator sinensis
ACCCTGGGTTGAACTGGGACAGGAAGGGACTGAAAGGACTCCCCAGCCCCCGCACTGGGTGAGGCATCAGCCATGACAGGGGTGGGAGAAACCTAGGAGGATGTCCTGGGCCCCACCCCGGGTGGCATGCCAATGCCAGAGGGGTCAAGCCCCTTGGATGGAGCAGGGGTGGAGGGGGGGCTGGCAGATGCCCCAGCCCCACCCTTTGATGAGGGTCTCACCCGAGAGGTGGATGCACCATCCTCCTCGGTGGGTGCAGCAGCCAGTGCCCCCGCTGACTGCCCTAATGGGCACTGGGCAGCTAAGTGGGAGCTGCCACCACAGCGGCGGGGGGGAATTCCCGCCC
>NW_005842310.1:723810-734451 GCF_000455745.1 Alligator sinensis
CCATGGGCAGCCTGCGCCAGGGGCTGGTGAGGACACCATAGCGCTCGAGCGCATTGGTGAGGTCCCAGTCTGGCAGGTGCGGGGGCACGTTGGAGGCCACCACCCGCACTGCCAGGGTCTCCATGGGTCTAACCAAGTGGTGGACCCCCGAGATGTCCAGCCCTGCCACACACACCTCCCTCACCAGGCTGGGAGAACTCAAATATACGATGGGCACTGAATTGACTCGGGAGGAGTACCAGATGCTCCGTCGTCCCAGCAGGTCTGCCAGAGCTCCGGCGCAGTCCTCCACCCTGACATAGAGAGGGGCGTGCACCCGCAGGCCATGGCTGAGGGGAAGGTCCGCAGAGACATCCCCATGCCGAGTGCCTTGGCTGCTGGCAGGCATCCTGGGCAGGAGAGGGTTAACTCTCCCACAGGAGGGAGAGGAGGAAAAAAAAATAAAAAAGCCTCAGGCTGACGCCAGGGACTGGGACAGGGAGGGGGCTGAAGACACCCCAAAATTGGCCTGAGGGGGGGCAAAGCAACCCTTCAGGGGCTCAGGACAAGCCCCAAGGCAGGAGGAGATGGCAGGGACCAAGGTAAGGGGCCCTGGGGGAGGCAGGCGGCAGGAATCACAGGGAGAACTCAGGTGGGGTGGGGGAGGGGCAGAGGCAAAGGAGGCTGCCAGAGCCCAGGGGAAAAACGCTCAGAAAGCAGGGGGAAGGGGCAGGGAGGGGGTCCCCAAGGACAGGGTGGGGAGAGGCAAGGTTTTTTGGGGGATGGGGAGAGGAAAAGGGGGGCATGGAGTGCAGGGAATGCGCAAAAGGCACCCGAGCTGCAGGAGCTTAGAAGGGCTTCACTTGTCGGTGGCCATCTTGAAAGAAAGAAAGAATATGCATTTTCTACTTATGTTAAACATGGTAATTGTGCACACAAGCACTTTCAGTTTTTGACAGGTGGGAATTAGTAGTAAGGAATCTATTTTGCATCTCGATGAGGGATAAAATACATCTGGGAGGACTAAATCTGAGGTTGTTTAGTTTACACCTGCACTGAAATTTTCAACGTAATTAGTGATATAATTGAACTTAGTAATTAAGGGTCTGAAGGTGCATGCACTTATGTATGTGAACAACTCTACTTGAGAAATGGGTCCTTATTTATAGTCTTTGTGACATTTCTTCTTGATCTTTAGCTGGTTTTGTTGTTATGTGGTAAGGAATCTGAAGCAAGCACATGGTGCCTATTCCATCAGACATCTGCAAATCTGTAATTGCTTGTTGGTGTGACTCATAACACTCATTAAAGAATGTAGCAAGCTTTTTAATCTCCAGAAATGTAAATTGTTTTTTTTTTTAGACATAGCTTAAAACAGAGCAATGGTGGAATTATCTTGGTATCCTATCACCAACAATTTTATGGCATAAAGGAAGATTAAAGACACATGGTGGTGAGTTTATAATGAGTTTAAATATATTTGTTGGCTTATCCAGGAAGAGGTTTTATATATCATTCACTTGTTTATAACCTTAAATTTATAACCTTGTTTATAACCTTAAATTTAACCTTTCAAATATCTGCTTTCTTGTAACTGTTTCAACCTTTCTTTAGTCTTATAAAATTGTCAACTAAGTAGTATATTGTAGCAATGAGTTCTACAGACTCATCTGTTTTGCATTTTTTATCATTTTGATATATGTTCCCAACCAGTGTCTTGAACCGTTCCTTATTTTTGCATTATGAAAAAGGACAACTATTTTTGTTTTAATTTACTAATTAAACATTTTTTTTCTGTTGCATCCATAATAGTATATAATGTCATCCTGACATTTCTTATTTTTTTTCTCCTTTCTAAGTACAATAGTGAGGTTCTGGAACAATAATAGGTTTTCTCCATGTGTTTCATAACTACTTTTAAGATACAGCTAGATCAATGTAATTGGATTATATGCCATGATTGCTTGCAATAGTAGGTAACTAAACTCAATAATCGAGGAGGTCCAAGACAGTACTGTGTTGTATAAAGTTTCCCATCTTTTCAATTGACCTTTATACAAAAATGTTCTTATTATTCTATTTGTAGGTCCTTTTTTATGCTGTATGGGGGAGGGGGGGAGAAATAGCATATAAGGGGACAAAAGCCTGATAATCTGCTCCTCTTGAAATTAATGGGAATTTCATTTTTTACTTTAATGATTCAGGTTTCTACCCAAGCATACCAGGATGAAACATGTTTTTCCAGATTACACTTCTCAGTAAATGTCTTTTTAATATTTTAATATTATTTTGTACTCCTATGTAATATATATATATATATGATCCACGGTTCTCTTTTATAATTCTTCTAACTGGTGACAGTTAATTTAGAACCTGTGGTTGTCTCTAGAAATTCAAATTATTCCCTCCAATGTATATTACCTGGCATTTGTCAACACTGAATTTAATCTGCCACACTGCTGCCAAATCAACTAGGTTTATGATATCCCATTACATGCTTCTCTACTCTTGCTTCATTTTAAATATTTTTCAATCAATTTCATATTTTGACACCACACTGTTTATTCCCTGCTTCTTATTGAACACTCATTCTGCTATTGAATCTTAGGGCATTTCACTGAATCATCATCAACATCATCATCATCATCATCATCATTACTACTGAAAAGTTTCAATTAAACTGAGCTCTCAGTATGTTAGCTGCTATACAAATAGCAACTAAGAAACATTCCCTTCCCAAAAGAGTTTACAATCAAATGGCACATCTACACATGCATTAACACACTTTAGTTAATGCTCATTAAATCTAGTACCTCCAGGCATTTATACACATGCTTGGGGGGGTGGGCAGGGAGGGGGATGCTTTAATTAGAGTGTCTCCGAGAGCCACTCTAATTAAAGCACCTGGAGTGTCATGTGTATCAGTGTCCCCATGCTGAGAAATGGTGGCCAGGGACTCTTTAACAAAAGCTCATCAAATGCGCTTTAAAGTACCCCAACTGGCATTTTTCAGTGCAGGGATGCTGATACATGTGACAGTGGAGCGTGCAGTAATTACCATGCTCCAGGAGACTCTGTTAATCAGGTCTGCTCCAACACACTGTAATTACAGTGCATCAGAGCAGCCTCAATGAACATGTATAGGCACCTTCCAATGTGAGGTACTAGGAAAATGAACATTAGCCTATCTCAATGCACATTAACTGAATAGCACAGTTTTGAAGTGATGCTTAATGCACATTATCCTATTTTAATGCACATTAGCAAAAAAGCAGTTTTTTAGTGACACTTTAATGCACATTAAAATGCAGATTAAAGTGCACATATAGACACACCTTAAATTCCTAATCCAGCTAACACTAAATTAACAAATTAGGAGGGAAGACTTTTGAAAGGCACAAAAAAGCCAAGGTGGTGTCATGGTGGATGTTTATTATAGATCAACAAACAAGGTAGAAAAAGAGGTGGCTAAAACTTTTTAAAAACAAATAACCAAGTATCCAAGTCACAGGAATTAATGTTTATTGATATGTGTTGGTGGGAAGGTGGTTAACCATAATAGTCTGAAGTTATGCAGAAGACAGGGCAGGGTGACACCTTCAGACTAATTGGTTCAGATGGGCACAAGCACTCAGAAGCAACAACCTACTTTATCAAATGCTTCTGGAAGGACAGGACAAGAAATTCAGCATTTCTTAAATTGTGCAAATTTCTGGTGCATACATGAACTAGAAGTGGTTTTCTTGATTTTCCTCTGAATAATAAGGAAAAATCGCTGGAGAATCTGGAGGCGGGGCGGGGGTCAACTTCAGTGACAAAAGAGAAGAAATGAGTTTGTGATGTTATGGAAAGCAATAAAGCAGGATAAAAGCATGGGATTTCAGAAAAGCAGATATTAACTTCAGAGAACTGCTATGCAGAATCCTATGGGAGGATGGTCACCCCAAAGCAAAGGAACAATAGGAAGTTAAGCCAGATACCTGCTTGGTTAAATCATGAGCTTTTCAGAAATGTTGTTGGCAAATTGCAAAGAGTTAAGACAGATATTTTTTAGAAAAGAGCAAAAAACTAGAGATATAGAAAACTTGTCACACAAGGAATGATTGGAAGAATTGGGATTGTTTAGTCTAAAGAAAAGAAGATGGAGGAATGATTTCTTAAGAGTCTTCATGTACTAAATATTATCTTCCACTTTCTAACACCATATTTAGTACATGAAGACTCTTAAGAAATCATAAATCTTTTTTTGAGGAGGAAGGGGGCTAAGCACTGGAAAACATTACCTACAGAAATTGTGGTAATCCACATCACAAGGCATTTTTAAGTGCAAGTTAGTCAAACATTTGTCTGAAATTTTTGATCCTACCTTGAGCTTGAGGTCAGACTAGAACGTTTCTCGCGGTTGCTTCTAGCAGTATTTTCCCATGAGTCTGTGAAATAAAAGGAAGGATTATTGTGGACTCCAGGAGGAAGTAGATCAGTGTAAACATCCCTGTGTTACCTTAAGCAGATGCCCACATCTTGAGGGGATGTCTTCAGTGGGCTCACCTTTAGGACCTGACAGTTTGACCACAGATGCCAACTGCTAATGGCATGGACCCTTGTCTTTCCTGCCACGCTTTGATGTTACATATCAAAGATAATGTTTCTGTTTTAATGTGCCATTAATTGTTTAGTCAAGTGGTGTTCCTTGGGGCTCCACCTCCCCTTGCACCCTGTCCAAACACCAACCTGATGGTGTCAGCCTTTATTAGGTTATTAGGGTCACCAGTGCACCACCAAGTCCCCATGTACTTGGTGCAATGTCAGTCTAAACCAAAAGCTCCCAATCAATTCAGTCTTCCAGGGGGTCAGGCTAGTCTAATTCACAGTCCTATGCCCCCAGTTGGGGCTTCACTTCTCATTAAACTACTAAGGGCTACATACTCTATATGTTGTTTGAGGCTTGCACGAGAATCCTTTCACTGTGCCTCAAGCAACTCATGATTCCTTCTCTCTACAGGATACCGAGGGCTTCTTGCTATTTGGCTGGGTCAGCAGCAGGTCTGAAGCTCTCATTTGTTATCTCCCAGGTAAATAGAATCCTCTGAGTCTTTACAGGCAGGAACTGCCACCGATTCCTTCCATCTGCCCCTGCCGGGGCAAGCTATACTGGTAGCCGGCTTTTTCTCCGCTGTAATTCCTCTTCTGGGCTATTCTTCTATTGGGGCCAGGCACATCTTTATGATGTGCTCCAGTGTACACCCAGCCAGCTGGAGCCGGTATGCACTGATAAAGTGTGGCAGCAATGCGCCAGGCTTCCCACAACCATGCCGCTGACATGCTTCCTGATAAGCCTCAGGGTTGCGGTTCCTGATGCTTCTGGGTCATTCACTGCCTTGGCAGCTCATGTCTCGTCACCATAACTAGGTCTGCAGGTCTTAATCCAATGGCCAGGGAAAGACATTACACTTTTACTGGTATATGTTCTTGGAAACTGGTCTAAACCCATAACAGTACAGAAGTTCACCACACACAGACTGGTTTAAAAATGGCAGAACCCAGTCTGAGACCTGGATTGATGTGCACTCAAATGTAATTGATTTAGATTAGACTCAAACTTCTGATTTGGTATTGTGAAAAGGGTGATGATTGGACCATTGGGTGAATGACAGATGGCATGATTAGAAGCCTAAAAATCCTGTCCAGGGCTCGGGGTCGGCCTTGCTCTCACTGTGGCTGAACAGTTCTGATTCAGGGCTCTCAGGATGCAGGAGTTCATTGAGTGCACGTTCCTTGATGTGACCTGGTTGTTGGGAAGCTACAGTTGGGTAAAGAATCACCCTTTCCCTATTTGAGGTGCTGAGTTCCTAAGCAGGGAAAAGCTAGAAATCCTCAGGGATTGTCAGAGGATTTCTCCTGCTGACTAGGCCCAGGGTTTTCTTGCTCCCATCTGTCATTTCTGGGTTATCTGTGAACTTGCACAGCAGTTAACTGTGGAGTGACCAAAGCTCATTGTAATGTGTAGTTGAGTGACCAGGGGCATTGAAGTTGGGATGTGCATCAGGTTATTGTCCCATTGGGTGTATTTTATTGTGTTGCAGCTCAGGTGTGAATATTGCATCAGGTAGTTGTGTGGGTTTGGTGTGTAATACAGCTTATATTGCTCAACCTACTTGTGTTGTAGTGTGTAGTTACTCTTCCTAACTCTGAGTGGGGTTGGACAGTAGATCAATGCTCAGGGAAATTAACTTACTTTAATGCCCCGAACCTGACTACCTGTGGGTCATAGAGGATTAACAACCCTCTGGATTAATTAGTTAATTGGCATCCCCACGGGCAGTCCTTCAATGCCTTGAGCTTTTTGGATGTCTATACTTTGCTTATATTTTGCTCCAAAAGGGATTCCACACAGGCAAAGTGGAGACAATTGTAGAATCCAAATAAAGACAGGATGAAATGGATATGCCTAGAGGGAGTAGAAAAACACTAGCTACTGCTGGATGCACTAATTGCAGAACCAAAAGCAATGTAGCTGTGTTCAGCCCAAGGTAGTTTTCTCTCCTAAAAAAAGGTCCTATTAGATTGATAGGTGATGCAGCCCTAACATAGCTATAATTATTCTAGTTCCCAAACAAGATATATTTATGAATGAACAACTGGCTTTTGTAAATCTTCCCAACTAGATAACTATGTGCCTCACCTAGTGACCTTTAACCATATTGAAAATTGACTTTTTTTCCTTCTTTCTCTTTCCTGTCATAACCAGTTTCTAACCCAAGATGGTATTTCACCTGTAACCAAATTACTACATAGTTTCCCTAGCAGACTCTTTAGAAGAACTTTATTGAAGGCTTTAGGAAAGTCAAAATATGTCAGCTAGTTCTTATCAAGCCAGGTATTTAGGTGTTTTCTTACAGACCTCTGATACACTACTGTACGCTAATGTACATTTCCTTGATAGCTTCTTCTTCCCATCTCATGTTCATCCAACTGTTTTATAACTTTGTTTTATTATTACTGGTTATGGTTCATGGTTTTGTAATTCCCTCGATCACCCTGACTGCCTCTGGTCAGCTAGTTACACTATTTGCTGCCTTCTAGTCAATCCTCTAGTTTAGTAGCTTCATGATTGATTGCAGCTCAGATATTTTATTCTAAGGTTCTCTAAAGACTTACTGGATGATAACCATCTGCTCCTATGACTTCTTAGTTTTTAATATATCAGTTCAGTCCAGTCCTCCACTCCATCTGAGCCCTTAGTATCTGATAGTACCTCATCTTTATTACCTGGAATGAGTAATTCCAAAATATGTATCTCCTCAAAATATGTATGTTGGAAGCTGATACAAATCAATCATTTCTACAATATGCTTCTCTGCTTTAATAGCTCCCTTTACTCCTCAGTAATACAAGGAGTAATACAAGACTGGGTGGTTTTATGTCAAATTGTTACACAAAAGTAATTTCTTATTTGACTTTATATAATTATATTCAGATTCCCTCTTTGTTCTCTTCAATTCTCTTTTATGTTCCATTCATTTGGGAAGGATTTCCATATTTTAATATAAATAGTAAGTCTATGCACATGAATAAGGACTGGACACCAAAAGTGGCAAGATACAGTTACTCTTCAAAGGTCCTGTACTACCCCAGGATCTTTATACAAAAAACCCACTAAGGAACATTTTTGTCGGGGTTTTTTATGGTCTTCAACAAAAAAATAAATAAATCAGCTAATATTTATTCAGCATCCCAAGTTTCTGATATACAAACTAAATTCAGAACTACATTAGTGGAAAATCAATCAGGGAACCTGAAAAAATAAGTTGGTTTGATTCATTCAGGTAGTACTTGTTTCTATAACCTATAACAAATGTTCTCCTTTTTAATTCTTATTGAATAAAACTGGGCAACTTAAGCCAAGATCCTGAGTCATTATTCCTTTTTTTTTACATTTTGCTACTGTGTGGCACAAATAATGTGCTGTCAGTCTTTTCAGTTGAAGAAGAAATGTTCCATGGAATGATTTTCATCATTTCATTTCACAAAATCCCAGAATCTTTAGCAGGTTGTATTATTTTACCAGCTGTCCTGAGCATAAACATAACAAGAATTATATGTTACAAATGGGCAGGGATGACACTTTTCATGTTTGGCAGAATAAAGAGAGTCGTGGAAAGAATAGTCTCAAAGGAAACATTGCTTTTAAAGGCAACCAGCAAATAATTTATTTCTTTAAGATTTGGACTCCAGTAAATTAAAAAAAAAAAAGTTGTATTTTTTATTTGTTCTGCATTTTACCCCCTATATTATGTTCTATAATTGATCCTAATTCCCTATTTTTCTCTTTTATTTATGCTTCTTCCAGTATGGCTCTCAGTATCATGTTTTTTTTTAATTTTATTTTTAACTATATATCAATCCTAGGAATAGCAAGGTGACTTTTCCCTAGTGTTCTGGAAAAATTCTTGGGAGTCTCAAGATAAGGAAAGTAAAACTCATATTTTAGGGCCTAAATATAACTGCCAGTTGGAGGGTAGGAAGTAAGGAAGACTTATATGGCTATCTTTGTCCTTGTAACTAGCAATTGTCCCATTTATGCAGATTTTCAATCCTACTCCTTCCAGTACAGCTCACTTTGTTGAAGCGTGTGGCTGCTTACATTGTTTTGTGATCTTGTTTCTCCTGGGCAGGTGGGCAACCTCTGTGTAAATCCTCCAAATGTTAGCTTTTAGAAAGCTAAAAAAATAGCAACTGTTTGATGCTGGAGAGGGGTCTTCATACCATTCAGCTTAGCACTTGTGACATCTGCCTAGGAGTGAGACACATCAGTGCTAGGCAGAAACGCTACTCAGAACAAGGGCCAAAGCACTACCCATCTCACTAGGCCACATTCTTTTTAACTTTCTTTCTTCTACTGGCCCATGTGCTTTCCTCTATTGGCTTCCCAGTGGGATGGCTTCAACATGAGAGGTGGAGATGGCTTTTGGTAAGGCATAGTCCATGTTCTGATCATCAAGGTATTTTCTCGGAAGTGGGAGATGGAGGTTCAAGCTTCCTCTGGGGTGGGAGGTCTACAGTAGGGTTATTACTAGGCTATGGGGTAAATGTGGGAAGGTCCTCTTCCTCGGTGTGTCTGTGATTTACACAGTTAGAAAGTATTTGCAGTTGCTTTGCTTCTGTTGCATTGTACTTGTCTTTATGTAATGGTTCCAATCTACCAATATATTTTCCCTCTTTTTCATTGCTCTGCCAAAGAGGCACCATCTGCAGTGATCATGGAGATGAGAAAGGTGCTTTAAATGATTTCATTGCAATTTGATTATCATGTGATCTACTATACCTAAAAAATATAGCACCAGGATTGGGCTTTAAACCCTCAGGATGAAGCAGTAAACATACATATTCAAAGCAGTTATTATTTGAATGGCAATAAGGTTAAAACATGTTCAAAAACAACATTCTGATTTGTATAGATTTATAGAAACAATATTTTACTATTTGTCAGCAAGATCATTTCCAATATCTAGCTAGATTTGGCAACAAGCTAACTCTACCCATCTCCATCCATTTCTCTGAACCGTCTTGCTGTCATAATTTCCTCCCACAAACCACCCTTTGTAATATTGGATTTACTTCCACATTTGTCTTTCCTGTCTCAATCTTATTCCTCCTCCGTCCTCTTGACATCAATACACATCCTCAGCATTCTTTTCCATATGTGTCATTATGAAATGTTTGTGGTGGTGTTATGGGTATGTATTACTATAGTGGCCTCAATATACTCATATACTTAGAAAATAGGTAAGTTAGCTTCAGGACTGCAAGTACCTATGAAATTAGGTTCATATGCAAAATGCATTAACTACCAAAACATCTTTTTCACTGTACTGTCTGGGCTAGCAAAGGCGGCAAAATAAGATCTTACATCATTTCTTTTGTTCTGAAGGTTCACAGACTGAAAAGGTAATGATGTGAAGTCTCATTCTGCCATATTTACTTGCCCAAGTGTTGAAGTGAACAAGAAATCCTACTCAAAGATTTCATTAAAATAACAAGCTCGACTTTCATTATCTGTTGAAGGGAATGAAATCACAATGTGCATTGCCAACACATACTACACAAGAGGTTAACGGTAATATAACTATCAAATAGAAGACCATAAAAGATGAATATATCTGAAGGAAGCTATCCACTGCCCTATTCTACAAAATCCATCCCTGCATCAGGATCAGGGGCTAAAAATAGATG
This sequence comes from Alligator sinensis, assembly GCF_000455745.1. Classification (NCBI taxonomy): domain Eukaryota; kingdom Metazoa; phylum Chordata; order Crocodylia; family Alligatoridae; genus Alligator; species Alligator sinensis. Next base: position 734,023 of record NW_005842310.1, read on the forward strand.
TCCCCCACAATGGAGTGGATCAGCTATGTTGTGATGTGTCCTGATACAGTTGATCCACCTCACTGAGAGAAATACACATTACTTATTATACCACCTGTTGATGGTGTGGGAAAATGAATGACATGTTCTCCTAGGGCTTGAGGGACCAAATCTGGTAGGCCTCAGGAATTTGACACAGAATCAAGCCCTGGGAGTGCCTATCCAGTTTCCTCATCTCTGTAAGCAAGGAAATTCTGACTTTTCCCATTTAGGGATACATGACCCAGAGATCTTGGTGGTGCATCTCTAATCCTGCAAACTGGGCAGGCACCCCCAGGACTGAAGAGACCCTATCCTGAATGAGAATTCCCTGGGTTTGTGAGATCAGGCCCTTGAAGTCCCAGGGGAGGCCCCTCAAGCCTTTTACAGGGTATATAGCTCCTTCCTGCT
>NW_005842310.1:734482-741661 GCF_000455745.1 Alligator sinensis
GTCTAAAATAATTAAGAATAGACTGGGCAAGGGAAAAAGATCTTTAGAGCATATTTTCAATGATAGAACGTTTTATATGTAGCTTTTATAGTGCACCAAAAATGCATCAGAGCAACCACACCTCAAAGAGCATTCAAAAGCAATATTAATAAGCCTCAGAATAAAAATACACTTTGGGGTCTACATTATAGGAGAGGAGAAAATAAAGTAGCTTCAATGCATGCAGGGGAGAAAAGATGCTCAAGAAAAATTGATTTGACTTCCCATAAAAGATGTTTATTTTTATATCAGCCTTTCTGATTTAACAAACACGTTTTAAACAAATACATCTATAAAAGTTTGACCAGTTTCTTTTATAACTACCTAAATAAAATGTTTTAATATGCCACCTTGTCCTTGTAAGTTTCAAGGTTACCTACAATAGATTACAGCTGTCAAGCCTCATGGTGCTTATTATATAGTGTTTCTGTTAAGGTTGCCTATGAAACTATTAGCCTTTTCCTTTGACATTTCCTGTTCTGCATGGCCGAGTGTGTTTATATTACTGTAAACCACATATTGCTTTGAAGGTAGTTTAAGTAGTATTCAGGTTAAATTAGTTGCTAACAAGTTACATTTATTGAATTTCTTTTGTTTACACCACAAAAGAGCATTGTTATCCTTGGTGGTTTCAATGGTTTCCTTTTAAGTACTTCATATATACACTTATTAATTATTTTAGTCCTAAAAGGGTCATTAAAAAAAAGTGCTAGGATGCTAGGAATGTAGTGCAAGTAATAAATGACTCCTCACATACTAGGAAAAAATCTCTCATGGTATTGTGTGAAATTCTTGTTTCATTTACCTATTTGGAAAAACAAAACAAAACACTTATTCCAAGTCATATTCACACCGAACACTCCCTAGGAGGTTGCCTTTTGGGATCTTAATAGATTTTAATTTTCACCACTTTGAAAAGAGAGGAAAGCAGAACACCAAATACAATTAGAAAAATAAATCGGACTATTTAGTATGTACAGTTAACATCCACTTAGACTTTTTAATTTTAACTTCATATTTACATTCTCAATGTTTCAACAAACTGTAGAGTTCTTATTTTTTAAGTGTGTGTATGTGTGCGTACGCACGCACGCACGCACGCGTGTGCATGCACATCTGTGCAATAGAAGTACTGACAGAACTAGGGAGCTATTCAAACCAATGACTTTTTTTTTAAGTGCAACCATTATATGCATTTTAGGAAAAATAAATAAATTCCTCCACCATAAAGATAAGTTTATGTATATATCAACTTATCTGGTCACTTCAAATTTAGAAGTCAAACATTCACTTCCAACTTAGGCAGATTTCCCAGAGGTAGTGCCTCATTTGGTGTACATCATATAGCTCTGCTGAAGTCAGTGAAGATATGACTATTTGTATTAGCTGAGTTTCCTCCTGACACACATGGTGAGAAGCTTCCCTAAGTCAGGAATGTAGGATCGGGCCTATAATATAAGAAAAGTAAAATATAATCGTATTGAGCATTTAAATGACTTGTTCTCACTGGTAAAAGTTTATTAATAATTTCCATTAACTCAACACAGTAAAATATAAATAATACAATGGTTTCCATCATAAGACTTTATACAACATGGTACAGTAGGATATCTTCGCAATACTCCATACTTTTGCATAAAGCCAGCAGGTACAAGTTAAACAAACAAACAAAAAAAATACTAGCTTGCACATTGCCTTGTTTTACACTATATGCATGAATCAATATTCGTGACTGTCTGTTCAGCTGGCAGTAATTCACTGTGGAAAATTACACAGCTCATAGAGGTTGACATAGTTTAGCATAATTGACAGTTTGCTGAGGGGCAGCCCCAGTTGAATTAATTTGCCTAGGGAATAGGCCCAATCACAAGGTCAAGCTAAGGACATTAGTGAAGCCATAATATATAGAAGTACAGTAACTTTGCAGATAAATTACCTCTCTCTTTTCACCTCTCCCTAATAAATATTGAGTCTTCTGCATCCACTGGCTGAACATTTAGGCGGTATAAAGTATAAACAAAAATATTAATGTTTTCTTTTATTAGAATATAAAGCTCTCTAGTGAGATATTAAAATGCTCATAGGAAATCTGTAAATGTTTCCAAAATACTAAAATAGTATTGAGTTTGTAGCTAAATGATCCAAATGATACATAGCACCTTTTGTTTTACATTTATCTCAGCAATACACATCTACACAAACACACCTACGCCCACACACACATATACCCATTTTGTTCATATCCAAACTCAACTCAGCATTAATATTTTTGTCTTTTTGACAGTATCTAAAAAACAAAGAAAACTTCAAATGCCCACAAACACAGGTAGTGTAATCATTTGAAAATTATCTGTCATATGTTACACATGTATATTAGAGAGAAAAAGAGATGGGTCTAGCATTAATAACAATCGGTGCAGAGACTAGAATAGGAAATATGACAGAAATTATTTTAAAAGGCTACATTTTTCAAAGCAATGGCTAAGTTGAGATGTACAGATTCTGTATAAAAACTTGAGCTGAATTAACAGTAAAAATTGATTCCTGGTTTGTGAATAAAATCCACGGATTCAGTATAATTTTATTAGAGCTAATTACTTTTCTGGAGAACTACAAGTTCAATACATTATTAATTTCTGGCGAAAAAAGAGAAAGGTTTAAGAAAAAAAGTATCAGTTTTAATATAATTGTCAACAGGAACAAATTCTCAGGTCCAGGACATATTCTTAGAGCAAGAGCTCCTCCCAACATAACCCTAAATAATTCACTAAATAAGGCAGTGGAGGTACTTCAATCTGGAACTCCCATTGCTTATTTGTGTGTGCCAGGCACTGGATTATTTTAGGATCTCTTATTTCCTCTCTGTCTATTTCTCTCTATTTATTTCACAAAACATTTTGAAAGGTCTCAGTTTTATCCTGATCTGGAATGTGACATCAAAAAAACCAAAACCTTAAAAATATTCATAGGCTAGAAAAACCATTTTCATCCCAGCTTCAAGTGTATTAGGGCAGGCAGCAACAAATGGTGGTGTTACATATAACTCTAATGAATTCTCTTTCTTAACATTCCTTCATTGTTGAATTTGGATAAGAAATGTTGCAGTGTTAATTTCTGGTTGTATGAAGTCCTTTGATGAGATGGGAAGGGATTTATGTAAGCATCCGGAGAGTTTGCTTTCTTCCTATAGTCAGTTTGTGAAGTAGAATTGCTTTTCGGGACCTGGAAGCTGACGTTGCACTGAAATTCTAGCAAACTGTAGGAACACCTAATTTCAGCAGTAGTGTACAGTGTAAATGAAGCACATGACTGCTATGAGTTTATCCTGATTCCAAGTCACTGATTTCTCTGCCACTGGGAAATAGATCAGCAAAAGCCCCAAACATCTGTTACTGCTAGGTAAGGCATTGGTACTGGTGTCAGAGCTGCATGCTTGTGTCAGAATAAAGGGCAACAAATGTTATCTGCAAATATTCTGTGCCTGCTGAGTATTCATGAAAATGTTCATAAGTCTCAACAGTTTCATAAATGCTTATACAAGTTTTCTGAAAAAAATTATTAAAGGTTCATGATGCATTATTCTCCTCTTTCAAAATGTTCAGACAACCAATCAAGCGGTAGAACCAATTCTAGGTGACTCAGAATACCACTCATGCCCTCTGTGTAACTGATAAAACAGAATGTAGAGCAGGATGGCACTTGTAGAATGGATTCATATAACAATTGATCAGTGCATATACAAATCATACAAAGGCCCTAAAAATAGCATGAACTGAAGTAGGCCTCAATGAATATGAAACTGGCTATACCATATATTGCTTGCAAAGACGTGCTAGAAACGTAGCTTATTAGTTTTAGAGGCACCTCCAAGCCAACAGATAGGCAATTAATTGATAAGAGAGAAATACAGAACATCAAAATAAAGGTCAGTGACCTAGCAAACAGGTGTTTCTATCTGGTCATAAAAATGCATTCGTTGGTGAGAAGTGGGATGTGTATGCTCTAAGCATTACATTTTTTTACCATTGTTTAAAAAGGGTCATTGTAACCTTTAATACTTTGTAATGGGCTTTGGGATGATGTTTGTGCCTATTTCATGCCAGAAAATGACCCTGCAAGTGCCTCTAAGTGGCTTGTCAGCATCTAGGCTTGTTTGTAGACAATAAATCTGGCCAAGGTTGTTGTACTAAGAACCAAAACTTGCAGTTTCTTTCTTGGAATAACAGGCTCATTAGCGGCAACACATCAAAGATTATATCCTGAGACTGTGTGCACAGATGATCTAAATTGAGAGAGAATGATGTGAGCCATACCAGTTAATCCCTAATGGAGGCAGGTAATATTACTGATGGCATCTTCCCTGACAACACTGGTGACTGCCTGGAGACCCACATCACCTTAACTCAGAAGTGGGCAAAATGTGTCTACATGTGTGCTCAGGACAGCATCAATTTGAGCTGGGGTGGAACAGGCCCTAGGCTGGCTAGGCTGGCTGGGAGCAATGCTTTGAATGTGTAATATTTCCTAAATTGGTGCTTAAAAAAATCCTTTTTTTATTTTAAAATGCCTACTATGCTAGGAGGAGTATTGACTTAATATCTATGCTCATTAAATATCCATAGTTCTAAGTGCAAATTTCTAAGTAATACTGCATGTAACCTGAAATAATTTAAATCTCATTAGGAAAGTAAGCAAATAGAGAATGAAGTGTGATGGCCACTGAAATTGACCAAATGCATTTTTCAGTTTGAAAAACCTGAATTTTCCAATAAGGTATTCATAGTTATTAGTTCATACTAGTGAAAGTAGATAACTAAATGCTGAAATTCATATTGGTTTACTTTTAAAATAAACATATATACCATATGTAGATCAGAGTACCACTTTATAGCTGCTTTATGAACATGAGACAAGAGGATCATCACAAAATGACGTACCAAAGAAGAAAACAGATGCACATTGATGGATTTTCATGAAAAACACATTTAGTTATGAGATACACATGTAGGTCTCTGTTGTTACCAATAAAAAGTGTGCGTAAATGTAAATTTTTAAATATGTATGTGGTTTACTGCTACTGTTAAATATCAAATCAGATACTTCATTCCATTCAGGTAAATTATAACATGTATGGGAGGCATTATGTAAACTGAATCTAATTAAATTTAGAGGCCCAGCAAAATTCAGAACATAAATAATTTGTCCATTGAGCATTGAAAAAAAATGTGGATGAATCCCAATAGCTTTTGTCCAATGCTCTAAGAAGTCAGTCTTGTGTAGAATGTATAGCTGACAGCTCCAGTGCAAGCAAAGATTAGTCTATTCCCTTGCCTCTCTTGGGCTGCTGTTTGAGAGTATGACCTGAGATGCAGTTAGACCACTAGAGAGAAGTGTTAATAGGAATCACTCCATCCTAGTTATTAGTGATCACACCAGTCATTCTCCAGAAGTGAACTGTTAGGGCAAAATCAATAGCTGAGAAATTCATACAAGTTTTCAGTATTATAAGATGACCCAAAGATATGTTAAGAGATCCAGGGACTGATTTACCTCCCCATTACTATGAGAATATTACAATTTGCTCATCATTACAGCCCTTGTGACATTTTCCCTACTACAATAGCTTCCTAAATCAGCTGAACTGTTTAACAAAATGATGGATGAATTAAATGTATGCAAGAACATAAAAATCAATGATATACCCTGCTGCTATATTTAAAGTTTGAACACATAGAAAATCTCACTTCTAGGCAACCAAAAGGGAATTACCAACCATAGCATGTCAACAGATTATATTTTCATATATACATCTGAAATAATTCAGGGAAGAATTGGGTTCATTACAGGAGAAAGTTTGCAAATCCAACCAACCAACCAACCAACCAAACAAAAAAAACCCCTCCAACAATTTTAGGGCATGTTTGTTATATTAGTGTTATAGTTAAATTTCATATATATCTATATATAAACATCCCCCCCACACCCTTTCTTTGGGTTAAAATATATAACTAAAAATGGAATTTGAAGACCATGAGTAGCAATAGATATAAGGGGAAACAAAATTTGGTTTGCAGAATCCTTACTACTGGTGGCAACATATATATATATAAAAGCAGTTATAATTGACCTCCTTGAAGATTTTTTATAATAAGCTTTTGGATAGGATCTGTATTTTTCCATCTCTTTGGACAGTGACTGACAATTCAGCAGAACTGGAAAAAAAACAATCATAACAACAAGAAGCAATGATAAGGGACATGTCTATAATTCTGGCAGTGCAAAGGAAAGCCACACTCTGCTCCCAGTATCGCTTTCATGAAGACATCTGAGAGAGAGTCTGGGAATGGCATTGGGTGGGCCCCAAAAACATATAAAAAGCAGCCACATTTTTTTTTCAGTATTCATTGTGCAGAGAGCAACTAGTTACGGGAGTTTTCTTGGCCACATTCCATGTGTCCAATGCAGTGCATTGTAAATGAGAAGAGACAATCTGAACTAAACTGGAAACTCTGGTGATAAGGCAGGAGCCATGATAAAGTCCTCATTTTGGTTTTGAAGGGCTAAGACAAATGAAATTTGTACCAGGGACAGAGACCTAATGGGCATTTGTGCCTTTGAAAATCTCTCAAGAGTCACTGATGTAAGAAAAAATAGTTCTGAATACATTCACAGGGAAGAAAAGAAATTAAATTAAAAAAAGGTGCCTATATGTCCGGTTTTAGCCAGGACAGTCTTATTTTAAACACTTGTCCTAGGCATCCTATTGCTTTACTTAAGTCAGAGCTTCCACAAGTTGTGCCATGAGAGCAGTGGAATTGGGCTACACAAAATGGGCTGGATGGAGTTCCAGCTACATTGACTTTGTGAAGCTGGACTGGGCCGTGGCTGGACCAGCACCTCATGCAAGATGAGGTCTATGGACTGGATGGCCTATAGACCCACAAACCAGAGAGTGAGGTGTGCTACCAATTTTAATCTGGAAAAAATGTGTACCCCAGGTATCAGAAGTTTGGGAAACACTAGGGTAAGCGAACCTTTTGTCCTGTTTTCAGTGAGATGCCCACGGCACATGTTTAAAACAACTGTCCTAACAAAACCAGGACAGTTTTACCTTCCTGTGCTCTCTCAGGTTCCACACTT
>NW_005842310.1:741692-749071 GCF_000455745.1 Alligator sinensis
AGCCCTGCTTTGCCTTGGTCTGAAACCCCCACCCCCCGTCTAGTGCATGGCACCCCCTTCCACCCTGCCAGCCGTTCCCTGCCTCCACCCGGCATGCTCAGCTATCTCTGAGTTCTGGTCTCAGCTGAGCACAATGGAGAGCATGAATTATGGTCACCCTACATTTTACATAATCAACTTTCAGAAAGAAATTTCATTTTAAGTAGCTTCTCTTTATTTCCCCAAAATCACTGTATTGCTCTTTGACTTCACCTTTATGAGAAGAAGCATAATGGAGAGAAGATACCACTATCTATGGCATTGGCAATGTGTAGGGGGTACATGCAGATCCACGTGCACCCCCGTGAGTGTGGCAGTGCACCCCCTGAGAAAAGACACTGTCAACACTGCCAGCAGTACCTGCGGGGGATTACCGCTTGCCACCCCCCTCCCCCACTGCTGCCAACACTGCTGGTGGCATCTACGGGTGGTGATTGATTGCCACTGGCCACCGCCAACACTGCTGGCAGTGTCTGTGGGTGGTCGCCGACCCCTGTGTGGTGGCCAGAACCAAAGGGGTTAATGAGCAAATTATAGCAAAAAAAATCTGCTTCTTGAGAGCATCTAGCAATGCAAAATAATTAATATTAGCTAAGGCAAAGCTTGCAAAATTGTTTTCTGCAAACGTACCCTGTCTGTCACAAGTATAACTGTGATGTTAAAATTAACTGTCTGTACCAATCATAAGACTAACATGGGCCCCAAGAAGCGGAACTAGAAAACACAACTGCAAACTTTAGCTGACATAATGGTTCTTGCTCAAAGGTCATTAAAAATGACAAACCTGACCACAAGGTATAATTAACACATTTCAAAAAATGTGAAAAGGAAGTAACCAAGTGGGTTGAATTTAGGTGGAGAAAATGCTAATCTCAGACCCCAAAGTGATGTAGTGTGATTTGCTTATTGGGTAAACCCAAGTTTAGGCAGTAACCTATTATGACACCTTCATTTCTAACTCCTTTTAATCCCGTAGGGTAACAGCTGTAGAGTAAGATTGTGAGTGGCTCTGAAGCCAACAGATTAGCACAGGGCAAGATATGAAGGAACATGCACATCAGGTGACCAGTAGGAAGGACAGAACAGAATGGTCATTGCTGTTTCAAGCCTGGACTCCAGACTCCCAGTGTGAGCAAGGACCAGATCCTGACTAAGGGATTTTCCCCGGTGCTCCCTTTGACAGCGTCAATCGGGGACACCTGACTTCACTGGATCAACTTGGTGTGCAACTGGAACTGAGGGACTATAGATAAGTTGCCAACCACATGGGAACTCTTTGTCAATTTGTCTGTCTGGTCTTATTATCACTGCCAACTTTTAACTTTTACTGTAGTATTGTCTCTTTATTAGCTTAAACTTTTTGTTAACTGTTATACGTGTAAACCATATTTTGCTGCTAAAACATTTTTGTTACTATTTTGCTGCTAGAAGTAAAATTTATCTTTACTGTTATAAGTAAAACTTGTCTTTGCTTCACTCCCAACTCCGCCTCCTCGATCCCGAACCAAACAGTCCAGTGGCTGATACATTTGCAGTGCCAAGTAGGCCTGCAACCAAATTGATACACTCACAGTGCCCAGTTGGCCTGTGACACCCCTGGTCAGTGTTTGCTGCCCCTCCCCCCTGCCACCAGCAGCACTCGCAGTGTTTGTGGGAGCTCACCACTTGCCACCGCCACACTCCTGCCACCACCACCGTGCCCTCCCAGCCGCCGGAAGCACGTATCATTCATGATCCATGGTGCCTTCTGACTGAGACTATACATGTTCTTTTAGAACTCCTTAGCTTTTACTCTCTCAACTAAAGGCTTAGGGAGTTCCTTCTTTTGTTGATGTCTGTGTGAAATTATCTAAGCTCAACATACAGTCTTGAAAGCAAGATACATTTAAAAAGTAGAAAGAAACTGGTAGCAAAACAAAATTATTTTTTTTATGAAGCACGCTTCAGCTGAATATTTTTCAATGCCTAGCAAGGTAATATTCTCTTAGATTCATGACATGACAATGGAAAGAAAATCTTATACATGTGAGTCAGGACCTTTGCCTAACAATTTCCTAGGCAGCCTGATAACCTTTGCCCCCTGCTTTCCTACCCCTCACTGGACCTGCTTGTGAAACCCCAGCTCCTGGAACACATTTTCTTATCAGGGGAGGTTACATCAACATTTTGTCAAAAAAGAATGCTATCCAGAGTAAGATCTGGAGCAAGAAATGTGCTTAAGATGGGTCATGATAGCAGTCTTCAAAAACTTGAAGGGCTGCCATAAAGAGGAGGAAAACACCTTCTCTCTCTTGCTTCGGAGAGTATAACATAGACCAATGACTTGAAGTTGCAGCAAAGTAGGTTTAACTAGTATATCAGGAAGAACTCATTCACTTTTAGAGTAGAGAGGCAGTGGAATAGACTGCCTAAGGACATTTTTTATGTGTGGGGCTTTACCGATTACTCTATGGGGCTGGGAAGGAATCTTCCCCCTCTCCACTGCTGTGTGGGGCAGGGTTTTTAAAGCCCAGTTCCAGAGGCACTGGGTGTTGGCTGCATCCAAGGCTGGGATTTGTGACTGAGGTGTACCAATCTTCCTGCTGGGATTTCAAGCTGAAATTTTCTGGCTAAAGTATCTTTCCCCTCTACTCAGGGTTAGTTAGAGCAATGACCTTTGATCCCCTGGCCAGATTGGTGTGGTCTGCTTCCTCTGGGAGAAAAGGGGCAGTCCTCTTCCTGGGATCTCTTAAGCATATATTAACAACCTTTTTTTCAAAAGGATGTTGATTGCTGTGTTCCTCCCACTTTACCTGTAGCAGGTTAGGGTGTTATGTCTTATGTTGTGTCAGGGTCGACTGTGTTGTTTTACTAAGAGGTTAGGAAATGGATTTGTATAGAATGGTTTGAATAGGGATGATCCTGCCTGAGGTGAGGGATTGGACTAGATGACTCTCAAGCTCCCTTCCAGCCCTACTTCTCTATAATGCTATGAAATACCACAATATGTGTTCCCCTGCAGAGCAGAGGATCCACTCCTCCTCTTTCTTGCCTCTGAATCCAGACCCTTTCCATCTCCACTTTCCTAGACACTCCTGGGGGAAATTGACATCTTATTTTTATGTCTATGACTCTTTCCTATAACATTCCGGTTATACCACACCCTCTATTATATATATCCAATTTCTTAGGAATCACAGAGATAGCATGGATGTATCTATTTGTCACTTCAGTGTAATAAAAGTCATTAATAAACCCCAGGACTATTGCCAAAGCCAACAATTCCATTTCTTTGTATAGCTATGCAGACCTTTCAACTGTTATAGTTGGAGAGAGCCTCTTTGTTGTCAGATGCTAAGGTAGATATATTCTATTACAAGCAAGTTGTAGAATTATCATTTAAAAATTAGTAAATGCCCAGATTAAGAACAAACCTAATTAGGTCCCCTTATGAATATGCATTATCATTCACTTTTCATTACATGAACACATACTTTTTCTTCCACAGAACTATGGTCCTATTACTGTCCCATGCAATATGCAGAATGGACTATACTTACCATATTAGTAGATAGATAGATAGATATAAAACCTTTATGACCTTGTCCAGACAAGCACGGCGGTGCAGTATGTGGCACTGCAGACCCATCTGTGGCACCACATAACACACGTTCAGGCATTTCCTGGGAAATCCCAGGGTAAAATAACCCACACAAAAATAAAGCAGGACATCACACATGAAGGCAGCATGCACCACCCAAAACCAGAACCTGGCCAGCTGGAGTCACACTCCAGCTGCCAGCCAGGCTTCCAGCTGCAGGAGCAATGCAGCTGCAGCTTCCTGGCCTCCAGGACCCCAGGTAAGGCTGCTGGGGCCAGCACAGTTGCTGGCCCCAGCCACCCCTACCCCACCCAAGATAACCTGCTGCATGCTAGAGGGTGTGTGGCACTGGTGTTCCCCAGGGACAACTAGTAGCAGCACAAGGTTTGTCACTGCTAGTTATCCCCAGGGAATCAAAGCCCCATGCTCCTCTGGACATGGCCTATTAGTCTGTGTGGAATGCCCTACATTATTTACTATACAGAATAAGAACCTTATGAAACTAGAATTTTGTATATATTCATTGTCTTTGCTAAGGTACTGTCATCATTTTATTTTTTAAGTTCTACACTGATTTTTAATGTGCACTAAGATATATTTTTAATAATTCTAAGGAGAAAATGTGAAATGTTTAAAAAAAAATCCCTAAAAGTAAATAAATGGAGATTAATCATTACATGCACATCTAGAACCTTTTGCCTAAGCTAATCTTTTGATTGAGAATATCAAGATACTTGCTGTATGATTTCTCTGAGTAATCGGCTTCTTCACAGACCATGGAGGGTAGCTGCATTATGAGGTGATACCACCACAGGGATGCAGCAAAAACACCTTCTCATCCTATAGCAATATATGCATGAATTTGTACTGTTTCTTTCCCTTCCTTATTTTGAACTGGTACTGCATTGTCTAACCTTCTCTGCTGCACATATGGAGTAGAACTAAGATACACGAGATGCCATAACACTTGATACCTCCACAAGTAACATCTCTTTCTTATTAATCTGACAGTACCCTAGTTATTTCTAGTGCATTTGTGATAGAGAAGGAAAGTGGAAGCATAGCGAGTTGTTAGTGCCGTTCAATAGAATGGCTGGTCTGTTTGAGGTTTGCTGCCAGCTAAGAGACTGTGCTTATCTTCAGGGGGTATTCTTTTGATTAGTAGTACTCCAGTGTCATTGGAAAGAGCAACAGTAGAACTGGTGAGAGTGTGTCCAACACTAAAAGAGCCTGAAGAACCCAAGAGAGTCTGACTTAAAGGAGTATCTAGCTTCCTTTTATGATATTTTACCCTTTTATTATGTATGACAGTTTTGAGAGGGAGCTTTTTTCCCCAATCTGGTTGCCTGTGGCAGTAGGCTAGGAATATAGTGCTGCACTGATCACACACAAAATAACAGGGAAACCATGGACCAAAAGAGATTTCAAAGCCAGCTACTTAAGCCATATCCCAGAACAACTTCAGCTTTTAAACCTCAGTCTCCTTTTTTCACATTGCTATGCTAGGTATTGTTACCACTGACCTCTGCTAGAGGATTCTACTGATTCATTAAACTTTATAAGAAAAAACTAAGGTTAGATTTATTTGCCTGAATTATTTTAAATTTTTAATCCTATTTTTAAGAACTAGATTTAGATAGGTAAAACAATGTCAACATGTCCTAAAGGCACAGTATACCTGTCAATTAAAAAAAAAAAAAAAGATGTCTTACCCCCACACGCAATACCTTCAGTTCAAAATCTGATCAAACACCAAACATAAACCCCCTTTGTTTAAGATTTAGGTTTATTATGAATCATATTTAAAGTTGTTTTCTTTCTCTTTTCTTCCTCTCCTAGTACCACCATATAACCAGTAAATGTGACATATAGAAATTGGGTATATTTAATTGATACCACTGCAGTTACATCAGGGTGAAACTGATACTATGGGAAAACTAACATTTCTGTCTGAGATTCAGTGACAAATTGAAAAGAGTTTCACTGAATGCAAAGCCAGAAACTCACAGAATGATTATGACTGGTACCTGTCCTTTATTGTTCTAAGGTTAGTTCAAGTAGAAATTAGTTTTCAAGTACCAATTGCTTACTTAACATATGCAGGTTTCGTAAGGGCCAGTTCATATATCTTTCTTACCAAACATGAGATAAAAATAAGAGAAACCGTTTGAATATTACTTGCAGCTGGAGACAACAAAGCATAAGTCACCTAAAGTTGAAAATAGCATAATCATAAAACACATAAGCTAGGTACAGACAGTCAAAAAGCCTGATCCTGAATCAATTCAGTCTTTGCAGATTAGTCTAAACTGCACATATTAAATTGAAACAGAAGTGAAAAGACATTTACCTTTGATACAGGAAGTGCAGCCACATGCCTGCAGTGGCTCAGGCTGGAAGCTAGAGAGTGCTAAAGCACAGCTCTCTGGCTGTGTGTTCACTTCCTTTTTCTGCTGCCACTGAGGTCTCTGGGATTTGCAGTCCACAATCACAGCAGCAGGACTCTGCAGTATTGCTCATCACTTCCTCTTCCTGCTTCCAGGTGCCTCTGGGATCGGTAGTCCACAGTTTCAGTCAACAGTAAATTTGAGCAGGGGAAAGGGTATTTAACACCCCCTCCCTCCCCAGCCAGGATTTGCCTGAGGGCGCAACCCCCCCCTGCAGACTGGGCTGCATCCCTAGGTGGATGTGCCCCATTAGCCATCCCTCACTGCTCTAGCTAGGGAGCAGAGGGGCAGAGCCAGTCCTGCTCTCTGGAGCAGACAGCTCAGCTTATCCCAGAGCTGGAATGCTGGGAAGCTGGGATCCTAGCATGCTGGGGGACTGTGATTTAACTTGAACCAGGAAGGGGTCTGGAATAGAAGTTTCATAAACTGGTTGAACCAAACCAGTTAAGTCTGATACTACATTTATCCAGGTTTATCTTAAACCAGTTTAAGCCATTTTGAAACTGGTTTATGTGCACTGAGCTTCTGTTCTCATAAAGGTGTAAGCCAGTTTCTAATCACTTAAACTGATTTATGTGCAACTTCTATCCCTGCCATAGTTACTGAGAGTTGTTTTGGAACAGCTGAAAGACTTACAATAGGTGGTAACACTACCTGTTCTTACCTTATCCAGAAAATTTATTATTCTCTTCAAGATGCCCAGCTCTGAAAAAACTGGCAGTCACTGCAGTGGTCAATGAGCACAGCATTTCTGAACTGAGCACTAAGGCCACTTGCAATGAAGATTATTAGCATATTATAGGTTCAGAAGAATGTTGAAAAAAATTTACAGAGATGCAGTGGCATGAGCACAACACTGTTATGGGTGTGATGTTTATGGAGTGTTAGCTGAGTAAAGGATAGAAACAAACTATAAACCCAGCAACTGTGCACTTTGGGGGTTCTGATGATAGAGTACTGCAAATCCTACTGTACGTTTGAAAAGACAGATTAAACTTTGCATCTCAATTTTTCATTCTCTGTTCAATTAATGCCAGATGACTACTTGTATCAAATTTAAGTGGGAGAATCTCCCTTCAAATGAGCTTAGCTAGTGAGTTGAGTTCAGGGTAAAGCAAATAGGAGGAAGATTATGCATATAGTATGGGTTATGATGATGCATCTATAAAACATAGGACAGATCATGTGGGCAAGTTGTGAAGGAGAACCAAAGGAGAAAAATGACCATATATAATTAAGAAAAGAACAGCAAATTTCATTACTTTTCTGTCTTGATGTAGTTTTTCACTTGTCTGCTGAGCTCAGTCTTTCCC
>NW_005842310.1:749102-761858 GCF_000455745.1 Alligator sinensis
CTGTCTGAGTAATATGGGGTGAATAATCTATAATGAATGAGTTATTTGATAAATTTTTCATCTTGTAAATTTCCATGAATAGAGTGCAATTTCTTCAGATGAGTTCTGCTATTTAAAATAAGTTTCTGGATCTTCTCTGAAAATATAAGTGCTGGTGGGTAATCCTACTAGAAGTGGCAAAACCCTCTTGGCTGAGATCCACATAGGTTTAGGCACTGCAACACACAATGCAGCACCTAATAGTTAGGCATCTTGCTGCCTAGTGGATCCACATCCCTGAGTTAGTCACCTCAGCTCCATATATATAGAATCATCAAATCATGGCTTCTTTAAAGCAAATCCAGCTTTCCTGAACTTCTTTCCCCCTCAGAGTGCCCTCCACAGGGAACATTTTCCCTGTATTGTAAAATGCGTGTGTCTAAAAATGAAATCTAACAAAGCCAGCTCAATAAGAAATGGGTAAGATAGGAAAGCAACACCTTAAAAAAAATCAGGTAGGGACATGAATATAGGTTTCCTTTTTCCCAAGTACCCTAACCAGTAAACTAGACAGTCATGCTCACTGTCTCTGTGAGCCAGAAACCAATGCACCTTGTTGTGGTGGAGAAGCTTGCATGTTCCAATGACCCCAAGAGTGATGCTGTCTGGATTTCATGCTCCTGGTAGGGCCACCCATGGCGGCAATGTCCAGGAGGAGGTTCCAGACAAAGAATGATCCAAAAAGTCCTCAATGTGGAACAGGTAAAGGAAGGCTGGAGCCCCAATGGCTGTGAAGGTGGAAGAAGGCTGCAATGGATAAGTGGCCCCAGTCATCGTGGTTCGCCATGCTACTGAACCTGGTCACCAACTGCCAAGACCACATGAGCCCAACTGCACACCAGAGTCCCCATGCTAAACATGCCATGCACAGGCTTCTGTCAGGTCCAAAAGCCCTGTGGTGATGGAGGATTGGCAATGGGAGCAGGGTTGTGATACCTGGAGGCCCCCAGCCAAAAATCTGCACACAGGCGGTGGGTTCATGATGGTTGTTGGTCACTTGTGTCAGGATAGGGGTGTCTTGCAGCAGCTGCATCCATGATTGAGCAGTCCTTTTTAGAATACCCTCTGCTCATCCTGATGGGGAGGGGGCTAGAAAAGGTTCTCCAAAAATAGGTTGTCCCATCTCTCCTGGATGGGAAACCACACCCAGTAGGATCACCATTTCTGTGGTAGAAATAAGAAAAAGCTAAACTTTGGAACCCGGAATGTGAGAATTCTCATCTACAACCCAAAGCCCAGAAAGACAAACTGCCATTGTAGATTGGGAGCTAGAGAGGCACAACATCAATATCACTGCTCTCAGCAAAACCCAGCCCTCCAGGGAGGGACAGCTGAGGGAGGTCAGCAGAGAATATACCTTCTTCTGGAAAGGGAAACCAGACAATGACCCCCTGTATCCATGGAGTCGGTGTCAAGAACCAGGAACAAGATCACTGATGTGATCCCCAAACTCCCTTTGGGTGTCAATGAGAGGGTGATGACACTCCGCCTGCATGTCATCCAAAACCAATGTGTCACTGGCATTGGCACATATGCTTCAAATCTGGATTCCAAAGAGGAAGTCAAGGAAAAGTTCTACTCTGATCTCAACAATGCCCTTGCCTCCAACCCCAGGGATTCTTCTTGGTGACTTCAATACCTGGGTTGGGCGTGACCATGAAATCTGGAGCAGAGCTATTGGCAAGAATAGCATGGGGAAGCCCAATGCCAACAGTATCCTGCTTCTGACCAAATGCACCCAACACGGCCTGATCATGATGAACGCCATCTTCCACCAGAAAGACTGGCTCGAGATCACATGGAGGCATCTGAGGTCAGAGCACTGGCACCTCTTGGACTAAGTCATTGTCCAAAGTAGAGACCTGAGGGATGTGCTTCTCACGAGGGCCATGAAGGGATCTGAAGACTGCTGGACAGATCACCAACTTGTGTGCTCAGTGATGAACATCTGCCTGGTGCCAAGACAGTGGAAGACCCAGAAGGCTACCCAGAGATTGCTGAATATCACAGCTCTGAAGGACCCTGGACAGCAGGAGGAGTTCCAGACCCAGATGTATAGTGTACTGGAGCAAGTTTGTATTGCTGGTGACGTCTCCATCCAGGTACACTGGGAGCAACTCAAGTTCATTGTCCAAGACACCTGCACCCAAACTATTGGGTTCACATCACGATGGAACCAGGACTGGTTCAACATCAATGGTGCTCAGATTCACAATGTCCTTGTGCAAAAGTGTGCAGCCTTCATTGCTTGCAAAGCCATCCATAAACTCAGCGAAAGATGGCAGTGTACCATCAGCTGAAGTCTGAGGTCCAGCGACGCATCCGTGACATGAAGAACAACTGGTGGGTGGAGAAGACTTGTGTAATCCAGGTCTACATTGAACAGCATGCCATGCATAACGTCTTCCAGGCTACCAAAACAACCTAAGGACCCTGATACATTGGACAAAACCCCCTCTGAGCACAGGACAGCTCCCAGATCTTCAAGGATGATAACAGCATCTGTCTGCATTGGAAGGAGCATTTCAATTCAAGGAACTCCTCCCTAGCCAAAAGTCTACCATATCAGAGGAGACCCTCCAAGCCATCCCACAATGCCCTGTGGTGGATTCCCTTGGTGATCCACCAACCATTGGAGAGCTGAAGCAGGCCATCCAACAGATGAAAACCAACAAAGCCTATGGGCCAGAAGGTATAACCATAGAGGTCTACCATGCTGGTGGCTTCCAGTTCATATCATGACTCTACCAGCTTATCCTCTGCCTTTGGGACAAAGAGGACATCTTCAGGGATCTCAAGAATGCAACCAAGATGACTGTGAACAAGAAGGGGGACAAATATGACTGTGGGAACTACAGGGGTATTTCACTCCTGTCCATTGTGGGTAAGATGCTAGCCTGCATCCCCCTGAACCACCTTCATTCTATTGCCTAGGAGATCCTTCTGGAAACCCAGCATGGCTTCCAACCATCCCAGGGGACTGCAGACATGGTTTTCATTGCCAGGCAGATCCAAGAAAAATGTCAGGAGCAAAATCAAGAACTGTTCCTCGTCTTCATTGACCTGACCAGGGCATTCAATTCCTTAAATCGTGAAGCTCTAACATTCTCCAACACCTTGACTGCCAGTTGAAGTTTGTCGCCATGCTGAGGCTCCTGCATGATCATATGACCACCACTTGCCTGAGTGGAAGATCTGAAACAGATGCCTTCCGCATCCAGACTGGGGTCAAACAAGATTGTGTGATTGCCCCCAACCAGTTCACCATCTACCTGACCATCATCATCCACCTCATCTGAGATGATCTACCATCTGGCATCAGTTTCCAGTATTGACTGGATGGGAAGCTTTTCAATCTTGGATGCTTCTGGGAAAAATAGAAACCCACCACCAAGGACATCCACAATCTTCAGTTTGAAGATGATTGCTGCATGATGGCTCATTCTGTACAGGATGTGAAAGCGACCTTAGATCTCCTCAACGCTTCGTATAAGAGTCTCGGCCTGTCCTTGAATGTTGCAAAGATGAAGGTTAAGATGCTCCAGAGCTTTCATCAGCGATGCTTGCATTGAATACTGGGGATCAAATGGGAGGACCGCAGGACCAGTGCAAGCGTCCTCCATGAAGCTGCATCCCTGAGCATCGAAGCCTTGCTCTTGAGAAATCAACTCCAATGGATGGGCCACTGCATCCGCATATCTGAAAACTGACTCTCTCACCAGATTCTCTTTTCCCAGCTCTCCATTGGCCAATGATCAAAGGGTGGCCAAAGGAAATGGTACAAAGACACACTCAAGGTTGCCTTCAAGCACAGAGGCATCGACGCCAACAGCTGGGAAGAGCAAACTGCTGACCATTCGGTGTGGCACCACCTGGTCCACCAAGATGCATACAACTTTGAGGCCCAATGACTCGATACTGAGGAGGAGTGGCAGAGGAAGGAGAAGGAGACTGACCTGGGGCTGCGAATCCCACTCCCCCATGCAACAACATGCCCCCATTGCCAAAGAATGTGTGCATCCAGAATCAGGCTCCTCAGTCACTTGAGGATCCACCAAGCCTGACGGACATCACCCTCAACTTCGAGGGATTGCCATAGCTGAAGTGTGTGTTTGTGTAGCTGGAAAACTGCTCATTGTCCAGGAACAGGGTGAATTCCACAAAAGGAACTTTGTTAAGAGAATTATAAGAAAGCACTGCCATATTTCCACCATATCAGAGCAAAGATTTATGTTTGTGTTAGTATAGGTGTGGCCCTGTGGGGCCAGGCCAACTTTCAGGATCTCAAAATTGTGCTGTTAGATGGGAGGGTGTTACACAATTGTACATATACACAAACAAAACTCAATTAGGTGCATACACACACACTACCAACTCAGGTACATAACACATCCAGGATTACCAGCCTAAGCACATGCACACCTATCACCAATTCAAGCACATACACAATGAGGAGCCTGAAAAACTGGGGGGTTTGCTACATAGGTGTTGAACTGAAAGATCAAACTTGTTTCAGCTGGACCTTTTTAGCAACAAAGATTTGCATGTTAAATACAGTGTAGGCACATGCTAAATGACAATATTTTCTAACCTGAGGCCATTGTCTTCGGAACAGCCATTTTCATTTCTGTGCTGATAAATATTCACATAATATGCGTACAAGAGTACTTGAGACTTACCCTTTAAAAAACATGACCCTTATGTCATTGCATTTTCACATTTGTATGCCATAAAGAATAAAAAAAACATACTAGTGACTTTATTTCTCCTTAATTAACAGCATCACAAAGTTCTATATTTGTAATCTAGAGGGATTGTTATTAACCTTTTTAAAAATAGGCAGCATATTGTGTATGCGGTCTTCAATGCCACATTAGAGAATTAAATACAGTTATGTTCATTTCACTGAATTTACCACTGGCTCATAAATTAATATATAAAGAATTCTTATAGGAAAATAACAGGAATATAATTAAACTATGGATCTTCTTCTAATTTTGGATGACATTTAGATAAATTGAAATTGTAATTACTTTAACTTTTTGGACAGATCTGATATTGGGCAGAAACTATGGCTTCTTCAGTACAGAGATTGAGACTACTTTATATTAAGTCAATAGAGAGATTATTTTGTTTTTATTAACCAGAAGCTTGCAAAAACAGTATAGTAGTTAACCGGTTCTTTTTGATTAGAGTACAATCTCAACTCTACTGCTCGGAATTAAAGTGAGATCAGACTGTGACAAGCAATAAACATGTCAGTATAGGGAAAAGAAATTACATTTCTGGTTTTGGCTGGATTTGCTGACAGATCTACATTTATTTGCTAGGGCAGAATGTAATAAATTTGTCATTGTCCTCGACATTTTTTTTCTTGTTCTTCTTTCTCTTTTCTGTTTTTCTTTTTGTTTGTTTTTTTTTCTTTTTGCTATTTCTGATTCCATGGTATTTCTTGCATGGCATTTTGTGTTTAATGGGTGAATGATAAATTTATGATTCTCTGTCAGGATTTTGTGAGCTAATGAAAAATAAATGTTAATAAAAATGGCACATGAGGATCCAGGGAATTAGAGATCAATCAGTATGACCTCAGTACCTGGAGAGATCATGGAGCAGATTCTCAAGGAATTAATTTAAAAGTACCTGGAGGAGAACAGGGTGATCAGGAACAGAAAGCATGAATGCACCAAACCTGACTAAGGGTCCTGGCTAAGTTCACTTTCAAGTGTTGCAATTTACTGGAATCATTGGAAAGTTGTGATATATTAAAGTTAGCAAGTGTTACCAGATAAACCTTGCCTGAAAGGAAACAATTTTGCAACACCCAAAAGCATTTAACACATGATAAACTGCTTGAATGTGTATCTGCTTGCATTTTAACTGCACATAGTATTAAGTTTAATGTGTGACACCAGCCTACATTGATTTCTTTCATTAATATGGCTCAAAGTATGGGGAAAACAGTGGATGTGACATAATTTGACTTTAGAAAAACTTCTGACATTGGCTTCCATGAAAATCTGCTTAACAAACTAAGAAACTACAGACTAGATTAAAGTACTGTAATGTGGATACCTAAGTAGTTGGATAGTTATGCTCAACAAATAGTTTTAAATGTTCAATGTCTAGTTGATGGGCAATATCCAGTGGGGTTCTCAGGTGTTTGTCCTGCACCTGGTACTACTTAACTTCTTTAATAATGGTTGTTTAGTGAGTAATGATTGTGATTAATTAATTTATTAATGATTGTTTAACGATTTGAATGCTTAGCAAATTTGTGGATAACACTGCAACAGGGGACCCACCCCAGCTCTACTACTCTTAGAAAAATGAAGGAAAATGGGGTACCTTTAAGAATAGCAAAGAGAATAGCAAGCAAGGAAAGTGGGGGCCCTTTAAGAATATGACTTTTATACCCTGGAGGGACAAAAATTCAGATTACGCAGCAGACACAGAAATCCTAAAACTGCAGGGGATACATGTGAGCAAGCTTCCTCAATGTGAGCAACAGGCAGAACCCCAGCTAAGCATTTAAGGGAAGCCTGCAGAATAACTGGATAGGCAGCTGGGGATCTGTAGCTGTAACAATCAATTGTTAATTGATTGAAAAGAAAGCCCTGGGCCTGCTTACAAGGACTTCATACAGGTAAGCAGAAGAGGTGAAGACAAGTGGTAAATAAACACAGTTCTGGAAACAGAGTAGGCAGGTTGGCCCTGATCACTGTAAGGAAAGGAACTTCTGACAGTCTAAGCTGCAAAACAAAATAGGCACTATTCAGGAAAGTACCCTGAAGGCTGAGAAGGAACCAAAAGACTAGAGCTAGGATTTTTGCAGACCTTAGGGATCCAAGATGGGGTTTGTGTTTGAGTGAGATATCATTTGGTTGGTGCTTCTTATTTTGTTGTAACCAGAGGCTTGTATTGTGGCTACTGGGGTGGTTGGAGGACCCAGAGGGTGCCTGGGAGGCATTCTGTGCTTTTAGACCTCTACAAGTCATAGTACTCATAGGCTGAGAGAGAAGCAACAGCCTTTCCAGAGCCAGAACCAGGGCCCAAATTGGCTAGGTGTGGGCCAGCGGGCCACAGCCTCAGTGGGCTGGTATCCAGACAGGTTCAAAGGCCCCATTGAATGAAATTAAGGTGAAGTTACAAGTTACACTTAAACCATGCTAAGGGGGGGGGGGGGGGGGGGGGGGGGGGCCACAAAGCACGCGTGAGATAAGTGGCCACATGCTAAAGCTCCTTAACTTCTGATAAGTGTCTTCTGAGCACCTGATGATTACACCCTTTCAAATGAGGGTTAACTCCGAGCCTTGCTATATGTTAGGGTAACTTCAGTCAGCTCCAGGAAGAGAAAATGAGCAATTTACAATCCTTCCAGATATATTGCACCCAGACCTCTCCCGCTTCTACCCAGAGCAGGGCTAGAATGCAGGTTTCCTGGCTCTTAAACATGTCCCTCCTTATGAGTACCCCAAGTTGGAGCTGTGCAGGCAAGAAACAGTATTAATCCTTAAGGCTGGAACATGCTGTAAGCAGTTGCATTTTAACACCACTCCACAGATTTAGTATGATCTAATTGTAATGTGCAACTTCACCCTTAGATTAATACCTGTAAGGCACATGTGTGATGGGAGGGGCAGAGGCCACAGGTAGTATCCCTGAGGCAAACAATTGTGGTAGGGCACAAGAGGTACAGGTGCTACTGAAGCACAGAAGAAGAGATAGTGAATTCAGGGCATTCACACATAGGACTGGGGTATCCAGTAGTACAAATGAGCTAGGCTGAACCTCGACCCATTAAGCTCACTTATGGACTCTGGGGAAAGCTTCCCACATTAAAATATAGATAATATCAAGGCTTAGCAGGTAAAACAGAGAGAAGTTGGTATTCTGGAGTAGTGGACTGTGGTAGGATAAGATCAGCCACTAGCACTATGGCACCTGGGACACCAGGTTGGTTAGAGTTGCAGACACTCTCAAGGGTGAGGCACAGCCTGGATAAATTGGAGATATGGTCTTTATGAGTTGCTCTCATATCCTGCCCAAGGTCTGTGCCTTCAAAGTTCTCATTTTTTTGGATGGTCCTCTAACCCCCAGGCTATATGGAAAAACTCCAGTCCATCTTTGGAACTTCTGAAAACTTCCGAAATAAGGCTAGATGCTTTCAATGGTTTTTGGTTGAGTACAGTTTCAGAATCTTGCTTATTATCTAGGAACCTCCATGGCAATTGAATTGCAACAGACTGGAAATAGAGTGGATACCTTGATGGCCAATTTGAATCACTCCCAAGCATGCACAGTAAGGCAAACCTTTCACAAATATAGACATCATAGCAGGTTTCAGACCATTTCATGGGGTGAAGCTGAATGTCATTTTATGACTCAGATGCCTTAAAACTTGCATAAGTGACATTTAGAAATTGTGGTAAAGTAGAACGTGATCCCTGATGTGCACTGTAAGGCTAAACATCTGAGGTGAGAAAGATTTCAGACACATCTAGGAGCTTAATATTTCTTATCAATTTCTCCCAAATGCATCCAGGCCTTCTAAATGCCCTTTTGGAGGCACATATAGCCCCTGCCCATGCTCCATGTTGAGCTCCTAAGCATCTAAATGGAAATCTTTCCATTGATAGAGTTATTGGATACCTAACCTTTTCAGACTGAACCCCCTTCCAAAGCAAAGAGCCTACCTAATACTTAGGCACTGCAATACTTAAATCAGGGCTGTCAAACTCATGGTCTGTGGCCATATTCTACTCCCAAGGATTAATTTATGGCCTTAGGGCTCCTGTCCAGCTGCCAGTTCCCATTCCTCTGACTGCAACAGCAGCCAGTCTCTCCAGGCTTCCCCACCCTCCTTCAATTGCTGCTTCCTGCTCTCACTCCAGGGGGCAGGGCAATGTGGCACAACATAGGGAGTTGAAGGTGAGTCCAAGCCTCTATGGGCAGAAATGGGAAATTGGGTCAATGGGGTATAGCAGTAGGAGGGATATGCTTATATGGGCATGCAGTGAAGTAGCTCGTGCCTCACCTGGTGTTGGGTCTGTAGCCCTTGCCCATGTGGCCCTTGGGAGGTTAGAGGTTTGACAGCCTTGATGTAAATTTAGGTGCCTAAGGAACCAATTTGAATCCTAGGCAGAGCCTTACAATTTTAATGTATGGCTTGTATTTTATTATGTAAAACTTTTAAAGAATATGTCATTTCCTTTGTTTTTCAGGAAAATAAATCAAATTATCTTTATTTGATATTGTTTGTAGTCAACCTTTGTGAAAGTGCTTGCAGGGCATATTTGAGCATTTTTTCCTCATATTTGTAATTGATTATTCTGCTTCTGTATCAAATGTCATCAAATATCTTTCACTGGTAAAAGGTCTCTCCGAGGTTAATAGTGTAAGACAAGTGCATAAACTCAAGCACAGAGAAGAACATATCTTGGTATTAAAGCATTATTTCCAAATGTTCAGTTCATAGTTGAGTTAAGATTTGATACCGCTTACAGGAGAGTTTGATATTCCTATAATTAGCCATTCATATATTTGATTCCTCATTATCCATTTATCCTTACCTATATTTTCAGAATAGTTTTGGAAGAAACATGATTTGGGGTAAGGGAAGATGCACTATTTTTTGTATCAATAATACATATTTATGTGTATTAATTTTAGATTCTTTTTGGATAACACACTTTGTTTTTGGCATTTTTTCCCCACATTCAGCTGTTACTCAATCCTGATTGGGGGCGGGAGGGCAGTACGTGTACATGCCAGTCCCAGGTTATTTTTGTTCTGGGACAAACATAGGATCAATTTATCTAGGGACAAATGCAACATCTGTTCCTAGCCCCAGGGGTGCATGATGAAGCAAAAGGTGAAGAGCAGTATGTTGCAGCGCATCAAATAGATATCAAATGGCAGCAAACTTAAATAGAAAGCTAGAATCACCATAGCAAAACTAGCTTTTGTCATAGGACTAGTCTTACACGCTGAACACTGCATTCATTATTATGGAAAACTCTCTACTTGAATTAAACAAATTCTTAGGTGCCATTCTCAGAAATTAATTGTTTGTTCACACAGCGATCATTAGAATACAGATAGAGCAAGATGGCTGTCATCAATAAAAGCGAGATGTGTAAAAGCACACATGACAAATGGAAAATAGCCACTGAATTAAATATGTGGCATCTCAGTCACCCAGTGGATTTTTTGTTTGTTTATTAAAAGGTCTCAGCCTGTGCCAATGTATTGTGCCAACCATTTGTTGCTCAAATTTAAAGTAAATAATAATAAATGAGCATTTAAAACTCCCTTCCATAAGTAATCTTGTACCATATGTTTCTTTTCAGTGATATGGAAGACAGCATATGCCTCTCGAGGTTTACTTGTCTTGAAAGCTCCCAGTCCAGCACATCATATTCTCTGTGATAGCAATTAGGTGGAGCAAGATAGGCTATGAAAAGTCACTACCCTTTGCACCCCTGGGAAGACATAGAAAAGGTTCTATGGTTATATCTACACTGGCTCTGCACCACTGTCACTGAAATAGAAGCCATATACCTGCTCCCCCTCCACATACTCCAAACTCCAAGATATAGTGGTGAGGATATTTTGAGGGCACTGCTGCCATTATTCTTGATTTCAGAAGTGACAGTGTAAGGTAGCGCAAAATGGCTTTGACATATATTTCAGAGTGTGGAGTATCCAGATTGAGAGGCACTGGGCAGGGATTATTTTTCCATAGCAGCCTCAGGAAGGGCACAGAGCCAGTTTAGAAATAACTTGAGTCTCAAGCTACAGGTAAAAACCCATTTTTCTGACTTCTTTCTCTAAAGTCTTGAGGTAGAAAACATACTTCATAGCTGCTTTCATCCTCTTCATGGTTCACACACTCTCAGCTTGCTTGGTGAAAGAAGTAGAGAGGAGTATATGGCTCCATGTTATTACTATTCTGAAGCATCATAGTGATTATATTAAATTTACCATGCTTTCATTTTCCATGACAGTCAATTATATTGTACAGTACATATTGTCTTTTTTTCATGATTGTGATGATGATGATGAAAATAAATAATAAATACTAGGCCCTGTAGCTAAGATTGTTACTGTATACCAAGTTCTTATGTGAGAACTTTATAAGTCCTTTTCCCCTAGATGTTGGAGGAAAAAAAAAATTCTGTAATGCATAAGCTTTCAATAAACTCCCAATAGGGACTGAATGGTATTATTGGGTAGAATTTAACCCATCAATTTGATTTCTCCTCTCCTTACTCTTTCTCTTTTTCTTTCCCCTCTGGCCAGCATATGCGTCTCTAAGAAGAATATCAGAGGGAAAATCTATTTTCTTTTTCTATTTTAATCCCCCCCCCCCAAAAAAAAAACAACACACAACCAACTTGATCTTCTTTACTTCTGTGTCAGCTGTGCATGTGAATCTCATATTTGACATTCTTCTAATTTCTTAAAAAATGAAATAAATATATATTAAAACATTTCATATAATTACATTGTTTAAAAGTGTAGCTGGTTAAAAATTAGATTCAATATTTTGTTTGGTACAAAATGTTATTTATTAATCACAAAACAGTTTTCTGGGAAATGGTTTTGGTGAAACTTTCATTAAGAAGGTACCTAGGTGCTGAATGAAATTTCTTGGCCAAGAGCTCTTCATAGTCAAGGGACACCAATTAGTGAACTGAGGTTGGGAACTCAGGTCTTTCCATCTCCAACATACCATGAATGCCTTATGACTAGAATGAGACGAGTTAGCTTCTCTTTTTTCCTTCAGCTTAATGTACAGTTAATTAATGGACAAGGAAACTGTTGCAAGAGGAGAAATTGAGGGGATTCTGTTTCTGAACACCCAGTAATTGGGCTGGTAGTTGGTCCACTCAAATGTAATACTAGAAGCTCAGGTTCAAATTCCTTTTCAAATTTCTTTTCTGCCTGGTTCACAACAGGATAGGATGTTGCATTGGATCTTTCAGTTTAGTGTCCTAAACATTAAACACTCTGTGGCCTACACATGTGAAGACTCATGTAGAAAGGAAAATGTTTGAATTCTGCTTCCTACTTCAAGGACAACTTACACATTTTATCCAAAAGCTGTTTAATGTACGCAACAGAAAATTCTTGAAGAAAGGGCTGGGTCTTCCTGTTTCAATTCAAGCGCCCTAGCCACCTCGCTACACTTACCTTTATGTTCTGCACATCAGTTCTCCCTGAACAGTGGCACTTATTTCCTTAATAAAAGGGAGAGAGAGGGCACATCTTAGAGGATAGCCTATAGTCTGGTTATGAGTACACACTTCTGGAAGATGCAACTTTGAACACCCTGGGCACATCCAGATAAACCTGCACATGCCTCTTGCAGCATCTCAAACCCCTTTGAGATGTTGCAAGAGGCATGTGCAGGAATGACAAAATGTTTCCGGTGCTGCAAATTTGATCCCCGTGCTGCAAAAAAAAGTGAGGCAGGGCACGGTCCCAAACCATGCCCTGAGGCAACCAGAGGCTGGATCCTCCTCAGAGACACTCTGGTTGCCAGAGCATTTCTATGGTTAATGTTTGCCTGGGTGCTGAAGCAGGGAGCTAGACCCAGGCTCCACTGCTGGTAAGTAAGGGGTTGGGGGGCTGGAGGAGAGGGGAGGGGACCATGGGGGGGACTCCCTGAGCCCTGCCCACTCCCTGAGCCCGCCAAACCCTGCCCCGCCC
>NW_005842310.1:761926-762309 GCF_000455745.1 Alligator sinensis
CCCCCCCCGCCCCCCGCCAACCCCTCCCCTGCCCAGCCCCACCCTCTGTCTGCCCCCTGAGCCCCCATGATACCTTCCCCACCTGGCCTCATCCCCCTGAGTCCCCTGAGCCCTGCCCCACCAGCATCAGGGGTAAACCTCTCCACCCAACCCCCCCTACTACTTACCAACAGTTTGAGCTGGTATCTGGGTCACTGGGGCCCTGCCTGCACAGTGCAGGGCAGTATGGCACCCCCAGAAGCCCCAGCCTGGGCCCTGCTGCCCCCTGCTGCCCTCTGCTGCTCCAGGAGGCTCTGTCAGGAGGCCCTGGAGCTCCCACAGCCCCTACTCTGTAAGTAGAGGCTTTTTTTTGTTTTTTTTAAGTGTCAGAGGCTGGGGGGGGG
>NW_005842310.1:762354-772970 GCF_000455745.1 Alligator sinensis
AAGGGGGGGGCCCCTGTGGGGGGCTGTAGCACCTGTGTGGGGGGGAGCATAGCCATTGTTTCATAGATTCACAGATGCTAGGGTCAGAAAGGACCTCAACAGATCATCGAGTCCAACCTCCTGCCTAGGCAGGAAAGTGTGCTGGGGTCAGGTGACCTCATCCAGATGCCTATCCAGGCTTCTTTAAAAGACCCCCAAGGTAGGGGAGAGCACCACATCCCTTGGAAGCCCATTCCAAATTTTGGCCACCCTTACCATGATGATGTTTTTCCTGATATCTAGCTTAAATCTGCTCTCTCTCAGTTTGTGACCATTGTTCCTTGATACCACAAGAGGCGCCCTGGTGAACAGAGCATCTCCAATCCCTTGCTGTGTCCCCCATAATAAATTTGTAGGCAGCCACAAGATCACCTCTCAGCCTTCTCTTGTGGAGGCTGAAGAGGTCCAGGTCCTATTGGGGGGCTGTAGCCCATGGGGGTGGGGGGGCTGGACAGCAACATATATATTCATGTATTTTTGATAGATACACTGGTAGTCTTCCAAACTGCTTTAACACTGTAGATATAACAACAAAACATTGTCCAACTGATTGCTGTCTCTGTGTGTCACTCTCCCTGTCTCTCTGTATAGTGGTCTTTTGTTTTAAGTGTGGAGGAACATGGATTTTGGGGTATTTTACAGAGTGACTTTGGGATTTTTTTTATCAGTGATTTTTAAGTTTCCCAGTAGGGAACATCAGAATTCCTGCTAGGGAGGCCAGTGGCAGGACCCTGCTGGCTCAGAGCTGGCACCTTAGCCCTAGCTGGCTGTGACTGACCTCCTGGCCAGTTGGGGCCAGGAGGACATGCTTTGACAGTTCAAAGTAGGCTGCCACACCCGGAACATCTTCTGAGCAATAGCTATCCAGATGGCTGGGCAGGGGGCACACATGGCAGTAGTGCTGCACAAAGGCCAACTCTGCAGCCACAGCCCTCTGGCAGCTGGCCTAGAGGGGCAGATGCCTCATCCAGGTCCAGCAGGTCAGAGTCAGACTGCAGCCCCCACTGCAGGGGATGCAGGGAACTCTCAGGGCCACTTCAGCGGTCCAGCTGGCACAAGGGGTAGTATCCCCAGGTAACAATTGGCTGGGCCTGAGAAGTCTTGAGAGCAAGTAGCCCTGAGGTACTCACAGGAGCAGCTTTTTGTACTGATGGGTCCAGAACAGGGCAGCGTTTTATACTGCAAAGCTTAGATTCAAGAGCTAGGTACAGAAAGTATGCATAAAAATGTATAAATGACTGGAAAATGGTTCAAATCTTTAACAAAACAGGGCTAGGTACAGCTATTCAAAAAGCCCAAGGTGGAATTTATCTAAGTTACACAGTTTTCTATAAGTGGTATAGTTAAGATCGGTAGTGAACAGAACACACATTCACCTGGGTAAGGGGAGGGGGGAGGAATGAATCTTAGACTGGGTCCCACCTTTTTAAACAAGTCTGTGTGTGCCAAACTTCTGTTCTGTTATAATTACAGACTGGTTTCCAATCACTTATACTGGGAAAAGTGTAATATAACCTGGCCCAGAAATTCTTTGAACATAAACTGCTTCCAAAATGTCTGAAACTGGTTTCAGATAAACTTGGATGGATGTAGTATCAGACTTAACTGATTTAGGTTAAATCAGGTTACTGAACTTCTGTGTCAAATCCCCTCCAGATTCAACTTAGCTCAAAGTCTCCCAGCATCCCAGGATGCTTTGCCCCCCCCCCACAAGCCTCTCCTCACAGGGTGGGCAGGCTAGCCTGGGCTCAAACTCTCTGCTGTAGCCAAGAAGGGATGCATGCTCTAGCACCCCCAGCTTCTAGCCTGGGCCACTGCAGGCATGTGGCTGCATTTCTGGAGTCAAAAGTATGCATCTGTTCACTTCCTTATCAGTTTATTCTACACAACTTAAACTAACCTGCAAAGATTGAATTGATTCAGTCTTGGCTTTCTGACTGACTGTATTTAGCCAAGTACCACAGTCATTTCTGCTTAAGTCCTGTTAAATTTTGTTTCAGGTGTATACATTTAGTCCCAAATGCCTATCTATAAAACTATGATATGTTTAGGGTGTCTGGTCTTCTATGAGAAAAGGCTGACTTACGTAGGTGACTAACTCCAACAGAGGGTTCAAGGCTGAGAATTCCAGGCAAGGATACATCCTAAGTATTTTTTTTATGAATGGGGTTTAGGCCCCGCCTCCCAACTGCAAATTTCCTAATGGTTATCTTAGATGGCATCCTGCTCAGCATTTCAGTTTAAGAGAACACATTATGTAGGGACTTAAGGTCACATCTCCTGTTTTCCTGTTGAAAGCAAGATCACCACGAAAGAACAAAACCTTATGGACGCAGTCCCACTCCATACAATCTTCATTAGGAAAGTGGACTTTATGAGGATTCTGAATTTAAAAAAAAATGGGGCAGTGAATTGTAATATACATCCATGTGCCTAAAATTTAGATGTCACAGTACTTATTACAATGCTTAAGTCTCTTTATGGAATTAGGCTACCTAAATCTAGAAACCCTTCTTTTGCTAGTCCTCTGCTTCCAATGATTTTTTGTTTGGGTGCTTTTGCTTTTTATGGTGATTTATGTTCTAGCTTTCCATCTGTTAAAAGGCTTCACCTTTGCTTCCAGCAGGGCATAGCTAATCTAGCTCTTCCAGTGACTGGTATCCCAGCAACCATCAGTAATAGCCTTTTCCACAACTTATATGTTTATCTAATTGACCTTTTTTATTTTGTTTTGAAAGGGGGAAAGGATAGAAAGAGGGAAGGATGTTCCAACAATTAACAGAACAAAGGAGGAAAACAAAACAAAAAGGAATGCATCATCCTGGCAGATGTAACACTACAGACAAGAAAATATGAAACAGGAAAGAATATGAACCGTGCAGAGAAAAATAAACAGAACCTAAAAAGAAATAGTTTCTTACAGGCACAGACTACCTCACCATGAACTATATTTTTCAGATGAGCAAAGTAGCACACTATGAAAATATATTCCATGTATTTTACTAACATATCTATTAATAGCACATAGATTTTAGGATAGAAGCGATCATTATGTAATATACTGCATAACATAGGCCAAGAATGAATGTCTCCTTATTCCAATAAATTTATGGGCACCAAAAAATAAAACAAACAAACAAACACACACATTTGTCATCCTCCGAGCAAGTGAATATTTCTCACTTAAAGATAAGCAATCTACAAATAACAGCTCAGAGAAATGCACAGTGCCTCATCACATCTCAGTGGGGTTTCAGGTTTATAGACTATTTACACCACTTGAAATGTCAACATTATGAACTATTTCAGTGTTGAATTAAACTGGCGAGAAAATCAGGAGGATGATCTCTTCTGTCTAATATGTCACTTTCGGTTTTCTGAGTGGGTGGGTACTGGTGAATAGGGGTGTTGCTGCTTAGTTTTTTCTCCTTACTTCAATTCAAACTTTGGGTGATAATGAATTAATAGGGTTTATTTTCCTCTGTAGTTTGACTATGGTGAGGACAGTTTATTGTATGTTTTTAGATGAGCTTCATATGTGGTCACTAGGGTAGCATAGGGTTTTTTTTCTCTGTTTGTTAGTCTTTTAAGATGTGGCTTTCAGGTCATAAAATCATCATTGTTTTGTGTGCATTGTGGGGCCTTAATGGGAAAGAAGCTATTTTTATCTACTGCCACATCATAATTAACCTTTAACAACAACACACAGTACCTTAGCGTGTCTCTCTTCTAGAATAGATGCATACCTCTTCAAGTCAGGACAGAACAGAGAATAAATTGTGATAAAAGGGAAATGAAGCTGAGATTACAGCCCTTCAAACTCATCTTCTTTGGTGTTTTGGTTTTTTTAATGAGAAGACAGTCATTGATAGAACAAAATATAGGAAGTCTTTCCCATCACTAGACAAAAATGCCAATAACCGAAAATCATTTTCAACAGTGGAATTTCACAGGCTAATAAGGAGAAAACTGATGCCCATGAAACTTCCCAGGAAATGAAATTCTGGGGATTTAGTAACAATACAATCAGTGAAAAAAATCCTCTTAAAAATTCAAGTTGCAAGTCCCTTCATCACAATAAAAATGTCATATTAAATTCTAGTAGTGTCATTGGTTATGCTGTCTCATTCAATTAAAATACACCAAAGTTCACAAGAGTATGAAACTTCCACAATAAAAAGTTTAATATAGCTTGTACTGTACTTGCCAGAATGGGGTGTACTTCACCTTTGGCTTCTCATGCATTCTTGATGCTAAGAACAGACATGACATTTGGTCTTACATAAATTGTTCCTGTGTTTGTCCCTAAACAAAAATATATTTGGATTACAGTAGCATTTACACATATCACTCTTCTAATCGGGGTTTAGTGAGCAACTGAATGCAGTACCACTTTTCTGCTATCGATTAAATAATGCAATCCTGGGATAACTGTACAGTCATACTTTGCAATATTTCAGGATAAGAGATAGTAATAGTTTCTCTGGTAAACCTTTTTAGGACTTATCCCAGGACAACAGACATGGATGTCTGTATGACTGCACTTTATCCTGGGATAAATATGATATTTGTTTGCTGCTTGAGTCAAAATGCATATGCTATGCTTTATATTTCATTCATATTACAAAACATGATCTTATGATGTTAATGGAGCTGGCAAATTTGTTTTAAAAGCTTTGCATTGGTATTTTGGATAAGATTAATGTATTGGTTGATTGAGAGAGCTTTATAAATAAAGACATTAAAGAGTATTTCATGACAAGACCATGGTGTTTCAGAGAGTCAGACCCAGTATTTAAACTTCTTAAATTAAGAGGAAATGAATAACCAGAAAATATAGTTCTGTCAGGTAGCACAAGCATAGGCTCATTTCCAGGTTCTCTCTCCTCTCTCTCTCAAAATATACACAAGTTTGGAATGAATTGAATAAATCCTTCTTGCTTCATTACATTTTCCCTTTTCATAATTCTAAACAATATTATTATTACTATTTTAAAACCTAGTAGCCCTTTGAAGGACACACTTCACTTCCTTTGGTTAATGGGAAATAATTGAGCTTTTTGGTAAGTTTTTAATCTCCTGGTATATTTATAAAGCTTTTGTTTCATAGTGACTCCTTTAAGTTAAGATAAATATATATTGTTAACTTTAAAGGTTAGTTCTTGTTTATTATGCTTGATCCATGATCTTGAGTAAGGTAGCAAGGTAATATTTAGGGTAGTATATAACTGTACTGCCCTATAGGAAACCCCAGGGACTATCACCTATCCTGACTATTTGTTTCCCTTTTGATCCAGGGAATACGTTACCAAATTCCTCTTTTGGTTATAATTTGACTTCTACTCAGGCCAAGGTTTAAGCTGGTTGGAAAAAAGGCACCTTGTCTCCTTCAGCTATTTTCTCACACATGAAACAATGCAAAAACACAGACTGAGCCACCTCTTTTGGTAAGACAAGGGAGTAATTTCTCCTGTGTGATCCAGTTATACCTATGGAAAGTCTCGTTTTTAAAAGTGTGATGAGGCACAGTATTTCTTTGGGAATGCTTCTGTGAACTCGGATCTTCTACAAGGTACATGTGTAACTGGGCACATCTACATGTGTACATTGACTGTGCAGTAACCAAAATCACTACACAGTATGGGCATGCGTCTATATGTGCATGCCCATACAGCGCAGTGCATATGGTGACTTACACTGACTTGAGAGAAAAGTTGATACCTGTGTAGCAAAACCCCCAGTTTTTCTTTTTTTAAATTTATTTTAAAATGCAATCCCTCCCCTTCCCCAACCATTTCTGACTTTTTCTCTCCCTCTCTATTCCCTATAGATAAGTATAAGTGAGCTCAGACTTAGGATAAGACATTTTTATTTTGATAGAAAGTTTTTGGTTTTGGATATCCACTGTTTTATATTGTATAATTATTAGGTTTGTATTGATTTTTACTGTTGTATATTGTATTATTATCATTTTCACATTGATTTTTATTGTTTCATATGGATAGTGTATGGTTTAGGCTTGTGTTTGGAAGTGAACCAAAGTCATGTCAAGTTTCTATTTTATATGTCAAGTCTCCATCTTCTGTCCTCTGCCTGGGCATCCCATATTGCAACTGTATGATTCATGTACCCCTCCCATGTAAATTGGTTCCCCGATGAATGAGTGTGATTGGGAATGATTGAAATACAATGGTAGCAGGCCTCTACTGAATGGCCTGTAATGACTGGGCCATCACCTCGCATTGATTCATCCAGGAACCACGGACCTCACCCAGGAACAGAGACAAGACCAGCATTTGAAAGACAAAAGACCCTGCAGAACCAGCAACTCTACCATTGTACCCCACCATTACAGGCACCCGAAACTGCACACCCCTGCAAGGAGCACACATGCTCAGTACGCCAGGGGCTGACCCTTGCCTGGGCATGCCCCTGCCACTAGGGTCATAGAAGGTCTGCTCCTATAAAAGAGGGCACTGAAGACAGACTCAGTGGGAATGCCATTTCCAATCTGGACAACATCTACTGGACAAGGACCCTTTCCAGTCTGGATAAGTAGATATTACCTGCACACCTCCTCCTACAATTTGGACTCTCTCCCTGTCCCTCTCTCTCCTCCTGGACTTCAGTGGACTTCAGCCCCTGCACCAAACCTCTCTACCCCCTGCTGCCAGTGTGTGTGTGTGTGTGTGTGTGGGTACAAGGGAACCAATAAGACATTATGTCACCATCTCCCCTGTTCAATAAAACCACTGTCACTTACAACCCCAAGTTGGGTCATGTTGTACTGAACCTCAGTCCCTTCCTTATCTTAAATTCCAACCTCATTCTCTCTCTCTCTCTCTCAAAGCTACAGCCCCACCCCCTGCTAGTTTCCCAATCTCCTCCCAGTTCCATCTCCCCTTTTCTGCCACCTCTCAGCCTCTCCTTGCTTTCCTGCTGTCCCTGCTTCCTCTCAGCTTCCCCTGCTCCTACTGTCTTTTCTTCTGCCTTTCTCTGCTTTCCTTCTGCCCTGCCACCTTTCAGTCTCTCCTGCTACTTTTCCTGTGATTTTCTGCTGTCTCTCTCTCTGTTTTCAGGCTTCCCCTGCACCTTCTGTAGTCCTCCTGCCCTCCCCCGCAGCTTCCGAGCTCCTCTTAGCTGTCCTGCAGTTTTCTCCAGCAGCTGGAGCCTTTCTCCAGCTTCCAGCACTTTCTGCCACTCCCTGCACCTTCTCTAGCTGCCCCGGAGCCATCCTCTGGCTCCCCACACCCAGAGCCCCTCTTTAACACCCACACTTTCCCTTAGTCCCACTTTCCCTCTCCAGCACCTACCTTTTCAGCTCCCCTGTAGCTCTGGCTCCAGTCCCAGCCTCTGTGCTGGCATCACTTCCCTGCTTCACAGTCTTTGGGCATTGTCTTTTAATCAATTAAGATCAATTAACCTTAAGTTACCCCCAAGCCTCAGTTCTTTAGCCCAGGCCCCTGTAGTCTACCAGTTCTAATCCTGGTCCTGGTAATTTTAACTCCCTGTACTTCTACTTTCTTACCTTAACCTTTCCCCAGGTATCCCAATTACACCAAGCACATACATACATACACATCACAATGCCCAACTTAGGAAGTCACCTGTGTGTATGTGTAGGTTGGTGGTATGTGTGTGAATTGGTGAATAGACATATATATACATATATAGATATCATTGTGTGCGTGTGTGTGTGTGGTATATGAATTAGTACTCCATGTGTGTGAATTGGATGTGCAGGTGTTGGTAACTGGTAACTGATTCTGTCTGAATTTGGTGTGTGTAGTGTGTATGGACTTAAACTGGTGATAGTTGTGCATGAACCTAGACTACTTATTTTGAATGTGTGTGTATCTGAGCTGCTAGTGTAAGTGTGTGTGTGTGTGTGTGTGTGTGTGTATATATATGGCGTTGTGTGCATGATAAAGGAATTAGTGATCTGTGTCTAACTTTTGGGGTGTATAGCGTATGTGCTTGAACTGGTAATAGGTATGCATGTGCCTGAGCTGGTAGTGTGTGTGTGTATGCACCTAATTGATTTGTGTGTTTGTATATATGCAATTGTGTTACATCCTCCTGTCTAATAGCACAATATTGAGATCCTGAGAGTTGGCTTGACCCCTCAGGGCAGCACCTGCATCATGGAGGTATAAAACTTATTGCCGATTAGTTACTGCACAGTAATGTATATGTAGATACGTTACTGCACAGTAACCCAGGGGGCCTCCCTGTTTGATCTGCCCAGCCACTATACGGCGAGCCTGAGCCCAGCCCCAGAGCTCCTGGCTGGCTGCCTCTCCTGGCTTTAGTCCCTGACTTGGGACTAAAGTTAGTCGCAAGTGCTACCAGCTGGCTCTGGCTTCAACTTGGGACTAAAATTAGTCCCAAGTGCTGGCAGCTATGTGGCTGGAGGATGGAGCTCCCCCAATGACCACAGGGGCACATGCCAGGCTGCACTGATCTGGGACTAAATTTAGTCCAGATCACCTGTACATGTAGACACTGGCCTCTTCCCACTTACTGCACAGTAACTTACTGCACAGTAACTTTAAGCTATCATAAATGCACGTGTAGATATGCCTACTCTCACTAATGTCAACATAAATTACATGCACAAAAAGATATATTTTCTGTATCCAACCCAGACAAATGGATGGGTGCTTGGCAGCTCCTTGAATAAGAATAGGCATTGAGAATATTATCCACAAGACATGGAGGGTAGCTATACTGCTCTTCTGGAAACATGGCCTCAATAAGTTGGAAGATGAGAGCACTTCTCAGAGCAGCTAGTCTATGAACTCAGTGCATCTTTCTTACTATTCACAGCTTACTCCCAAGCTTTCTCTGCATACTGGAATGTAGAAAATTACCTCAAAAGTCTCTTCTATGTGATCTCTGGACTTTTACCTGTCTGTTGTCAAAAGTCACTTCACATTCATGGAGGGTGTGGACAAAATTTTCTATGTAGACAAAATCTACAGTACTCAAGCAAGATGTCTACTCAAGTCTGTGGGAATTTAACCTGTAGTAGGAGTGCAAAATACAGACCTAAAAGTTGAGTAGACCACTTTGACACTACTATATTGACACCATTTTAAGTTAAGTGGGACCAATTATGTTGCAAATGCTCTAATGAGGATAAAACTACATTATACATTTTATGTAATTACATGGATAGATTAACTTTAGCCCTGCTACGTAAATGAACCATGTAATTATGCTTCCTGAATTAACATTTCAGGATAAATTAAGAACAAAAGTGTAATTGTATATATGCCTGATTAAATGATTAGATACACTGAATAACCTGACATATACACTATGTCTATAAGTATAAGTATGCTTCCTATATATGGATATACTAATAGGTGTTACTATATACATAACTGTGTGTGTATGATCTGAATTACAAAATACATACTGTGGATGTCAGTTCACCTTACCTTGTTCATGCCAAAACTCTTAGCTTTGCTACAACAAGGAGCTTTCCTAAAGGCTCTGAAAAAGAATTTCTGTGCATTCCCAGTAAGATTCTGCCTTGTGAAAAAGGAATCATTAAAATTCTAGATTGTAAGGAAGCTCAAGAAATCATATAGTACTGTCTTTGCAGTGAGGCAGTATCGAGTATTCCTACACAATATGGCTGTGTGAAGCTTCTGTCCCTGCTTTAGTTCAATTCAGTAGCTGAATCTCCAAATCCAAATTGAACCAGGAGCCCCTTTAATCTCTTGGAATCAAATCAGAACCCTCCAAATTGATTCAGAGAGATTCAGAAAGATTCAACAATTTGGATGTAGACACAGCTTTAAATGTTTTCTCTACATACCTCAAGGTACCAGGAGACTTGTGAATGCTGCAATGGTGAGGCGGCTGGAGTGTCCCACAGGAGCACTTCCAGTCAACTTCTGGGTCCACTGGGGAGTGCACTGGGCCACCCCCCACCCCTCCAGGGTCAACAACTGGTGTCCCCTGGGTCTGGGGGGGCATCCAGTGTCCCCCTGTGGCCGATTGTCAAGCCAGGGAGGTGTGGGGGGAAGTAATTCTGGTCCACTTCTGGGTTCACCACCAAGCATGTGGGGGGACGGGGGCTGCACTCTTGTGGGACACTCCATCTGCCCCAGCATCGCAGCTTTCACAAGCCTCACCTGGTACCTCAAGGTATGTAGAAAAAACACTTAAAGCTGTGTCTATGTCTGAATGGCTGATTCTTTGAATCTTCATATTCAGATTTGGCCAAATCAAATTGGGGACAGTGATCTGAATCAATGAATCAAATCACTTTCTCTGAATCAGAATCAATTCCAAATTGAATATGGCCCATTTTGTAGACCCCTACTAGACAATACCAAGCAATGGTGGCCAATGTCATACTACTATGAGGATTGTAAAAATACACTCAGGAGATCCAAGGAAGAGGGACATGCAGTCCACTAGAAAGAAAGGCAACCTTCCCCCACAGTCT
This sequence comes from Alligator sinensis, assembly GCF_000455745.1. Lineage (NCBI taxonomy): Eukaryota > Metazoa > Chordata > Crocodylia > Alligatoridae > Alligator > Alligator sinensis. Next base: position 772,859 of record NW_005842310.1, read on the forward strand.
GTACCAATTTGAGGATGGGGTAAAATATATTCCTGACCAAAAATATGGTTATTAGTCTGAATATGAGTGTAGGAGAAAGATTCTCTAACTTGTAAAATTCAAATTTAAGTTT